>NC_141151.1:22800674-22950674 GCF_053477565.2 Lygodium microphyllum
AGCACACAAAGTTGCTAGACTACTCTTGGATACAGACCATTTTACAAGTAGATGTGCTTGATGGTGCCGTTTGTGCATGTTGATGCATGCATGTCCATGTACTACATTGGATATGCATGCCAAGTGTAGTGGTCATCATGTATGCCAAAATATGTGTATTTATATAAGCTCATGTTAGCTCTATCTTTGGATGTGAGTAAGTCCATGCATTTTATTTAAGCATCTATACTTGATTGAGCTTGGTTTATGCCTTAATAATTCTAGAATTGGTGCATGCCTATTTTTGATGCATTTGTTGCATCCTTTGTGTGCTTATATCTACAAGAAGAGTGAGCAAGGTAGGAAATTTTGATCACAATAGCTATTTGGAAAGCACTAATTTGAGTATGTTGAGTAGACTAAATCATCGGTAGATCACTAAAAGATCTAGGTACCTCTCATGGAAAGATGACTACAATAAGAGGAGAATTGATAACAAGCTAGCTGGTTTTCTCTAGTTTGGGCTACATAACAAAGGGTAAGGGACTTGTTCTTATCTTTCGGATTATTGCAATTGTACATAGCTAACTTAGCTTAACAGTAACTTGAAAGCCTTATGGATTAGAGATGAGCATGTTGTCTATTGATTAAATATATTGGCTTGCAAGGGGTCACATATTTTTACTAGTGTGAGCACTACCATTTTGATTGCTTATAGTATCGAGCTATATATTGTCATCGAGATGCCCATGTGGTACCATGTGTCTCTTTTAATAGCTCATGGCACGGTGGGTTGGTTTTTATTGAAGCTATGAACTTTTTTATGAGCATTCATGTGGGCTACCTATTGCACTTGCGGCAATGAGATTAGGTATTGTAGAAGAAGATTTCTTCTTGCATATCAACTCATATTTAATGGGTGGAGCCTTACATTTCGTCACTTGTTTCTTTGACCCTTTTCACAGTTTTGGTAATGGTTGGCTTTACGATTGATATACATTATTTATAGGTGTGGTATCACTAGAGCCTTTATGAGAACCAATGACTATGGAAATTTGATAGCCATAGCCAAGAATTACTTGCATAATGGCCTCGCACATGTAGTAATGCCTTTTGGACCCATTTGCCTCGAGAATGGTTGCAAGGATAGCGCTTCCAACCCCAATGGCTATAAGAAAATATCTTTAGTTCCCCTTCTTATACTCCAAGCTAAAAAATTCAAGCTTGAGGAAAATTTTAGGCTTGTTTCCTCTAGCCCCATAAAGCTTTTCAAGCTCGTCCCATTTTTCCTTGGTAGTGGAGAGCTTGTCGATGTGATGAATCATAGATTCATCTAGATGAAGCATGATTACGGCTTGGGATTTTTCAAGATCTTCTACGTCAATAGGGTTGGATGGGTCAATAACTTTGGTCCCTTTGATGAAGGGCCAATAACCTTGCTCCATCATTTTGTACTTCACTAATATCTACCATGGATGAAAGTATTTTCCATTGAGCTTACAGATTTGAGGTTTGACATCCGCATAGGCCATGGCCATGATAGGAAGGTCTTACCGATTCCACTAGGCAATGGCAGTGTCTAATCCTTTAAACATTACCAAGAAGTACGGAAGAAAATGAAATGATATTTACATTAATACGTAAAAGGCTCAAATATGATGTTCAATAAGATGAGATAAAAGATGATGAAAATGGTCTATGTGTTTATAGCTAATAGATAGGTTTACAATGGTCAAAATGGGATGTTGATACTTAAGAACTTAATGAACATGCTTAAGGTTAGAAAACTTTTAGATTTTTGAAAGTAACCAACAAGCAGTGATTAGAAATTGAGTATTAGTGCTAAGTACTCATTGCCAAGCATAGGTGAAGCATTTTGACATTAAACCACTTGCATATTAGCTTGAGGAGTCACCTTCTATTGAAAATGCTCTAAACTTGGAGCCTTATGATCTCCATGAACTCCATAGAGGATTAATCAGTGATTAAAATCGCTCTTAGTAACTTTAGTGAAAAGAAAACTCAAAAAGGACCAAGCTTTGAAGCTTTGGCTATGGCTGCCTATAAACACACAGTTAGGGTTTTGCTCTGTGTGAGCAGTAGAGATGAAATTTCAAGAAAACCTTTGAGGTGGAGATAGCCCACTTGGGGGGCTACAAATGCCCTATGGTGGCAACCCGATTGTGTCTTCTACAAGTCGTGCTATCGATCCAAACTCCATGCTGCAGAATCCATGCCAAATTCTAGAATTTTGTTAATGCTGGCTTTCTGTGTGCATAATGTCGAGCTTTGTTGCTCCATGCTATTGCACCTTGAGTAGAGGAAAAGGTCTATGGAATAAACAAGGGCTTGATATGCTCTCTTTTTCTCTTCCCAAGTATTCCAATAGAGGTGGGTATGGTAGACAACAATGGAGATTAAGAAGTATGATGCAAGAATGAAACACTCATGTGCACTTAGCGTGAGATGGAGTTGGAGGAAGCTTATTGGATCAGAGATGGCTCTGATACCATGTTAGAATATCAAAGTGGCAACGTGCGAAATTGTGCACAAGAGGAAGAAGGGATGGCTAGGATTAGGTTTTTCCTTACCCTCCAGTCCATTCACCACTCATATACTTAGCCACCCTTGGATATAATGGGTTCACATGCTTATCTCTCTCAAGAGTATTTGATACACTTGCAAATTGTTATGTGGGTTTACACTCATGGAAATATGGTTAGAATAGTCTAAGCCAAGTCCAATTAAGTTAAGTTAGAAGCATGTGCCATGGAAGGACCAGCCAATAGATCACAAAGTGGGCAGGGCACCCAAAAAGTGGTGGAAATCTTAAAACACAAAATAGAGTGCAAACCCTAACCCTAATTTACAGGGGGCCTAACCCTAACCATAACCCTAATTTTACTCTATATAAGGGTGGGAGGTCTCATTTGTAGTCATCCATTTAGTGCATCCAAGCCAAGAAAGCTCTATTAGTGTAACTTTTGAGTAACCACTCACTACTTTCATTCTATAACCTTGTGTCACCATTGTTGAGAGTGAGGGAGAGAGAGTGTGAGAGTTTTTGCTTGAGTCATTAGGGGAGATTTGAGGTCTTCAAAATGCCATGTAAAAGATCCTAAAGAGAGAATATATTTTAGAGAATAAAAAAATATATTTTTAAAGTTTATATTTTGATAAATAAACATATATAAAATTATTAAAATGTCATGATCATAATAATATTGTGGCTTGCATCAAACCTAGAAATGTAGGCTACCGTAAAGATGATGGTGCTTGATTTAATAAAGATACTATCTTGTCTTGATAGAAGTGAAAGTGAATATTCACTTTGGATTTTTTTGATATTTTGTTACCTCCCATTCTCATTCTCTTTGACCCCATGGTGTGTTAGCACCACATTAATCTAGAGCCTAATGCAAAGCAACGTCAAAGGTGCATGGATCCTAATTATTCCACCTTGGTTAAAATAAATTTGTTGAAGCTTTTAGGAGCCAAGTTCATCTATCCAATGGTGCATGGATCCTAACTATTCCACCTTGGTTAAAATAAAGTTGTTGAAGCTTTTAGAAACCAAGTTCATCTATCCAATGGCCAATAGTGAATGGGTTTCCCCTATCGTGGTCGTACCTAAGAAGAATGGAAAACTACAACTGCTGAACCAAACCTGCCATAACTTCTGGTGGAAGTATCCAAACGAAGCGTGACACATTTCAAAATGTGGCTCTTAAAGAGTACTTTGACCCTATGTAGATGGCATAATTCTAAAAATTAGAAAGAATAAAAACTGTTCTAAAATAGATTGTTATTAGGTCGTTGCCCAGATCATAACTGTCTCCATAGTCAGTGTATGTGCTTCAGCCCCACCAATGTGTCCCATAGATAAGGAAACTCATCTAGTGGTAGTAGGAAATCTAGTAATGAAATCCATTGTAATGTGCATCAATTTGCCTGTGGGAACAGGTAATAATATGACATACAATGTGCTAACCTCTTTGAAAATGTAGAAACATATCTATATTATGTATGATATGTATTCATTCTAATGAAACCATCCAATGGAATGTATTGACCATTCCTTGAGACATGCAATGGGTGTGGACCATATAATGATTAAAATGTCTCACTTTCTCAATCCCCAACTCTATTAATCTCCTTTAGTTTCTCAAAACAAAATTTTACACATAAAGTACTCACACAAATAGACGTGAACCACCAAGCTCATGAATATATCTATTGATTACTGGTCTTTCTTTTCTTTGAGGATGAATCTAAGAATGTGCTTCGACGCTTCATGAATTACATCTTGATGCAACTAAAGTCAACAAAGGAAATGGGAGGGATAATAAATAGACAATTATAATTTCTTAGCTATGTAGTCCTACTTATTCTTTTTCTTCCATCCTAACTATGTTTAATGAGAATAAAGGAGACATCTTGGTCTTATTTCAATAATGGCTAAAATAGAAAACCTATACCTATAGAGTGATACCATTTGGGCTCTCAAATGCCCCAACCACCTTTCAATGGAGTGATGATGGATGCTTTTCAAAACCACATGTATGATTTGATTGAGGTATACCTAGATGACTTTGGTGTCTTCAGTCTACTGTGCAAGCACTAAGGATACTTACAACAATGCTTCGATTGATACCAAGAGTATGGAACCTCCCTTAATCCCCAACATATGCATCTTTGGGGTTTCTTTCAGAGTTTTGTTGGGCCACATCATCTTCACACAAGGGATAACAACAAACCTAGTGAAGATGGAAAAAATTATAGCTCTAACTGCACCAACCAATCTTAAACAATTGAGGGGATTTTTTGGTGATATTGGCTATTAAAAAAGGTTTATTACACACACTTTGTGACAACAATAGGCCCTCTGCACAAGCTTCTCAAGAATAATGCAAAGTTTATTTGGATAGTGGATTGTGAAGAAGATTTCAACACCCTAAAGTAATGTTTGATTAAAGTGCCCATCCTGTAACATTCTAATTAGACGAAGGAATTCCATGTGCACATTGATGCATCAGTTAAAGGGCTAGGAGTAGTCTTCTACTAGAAAGATTCCTCAAAGCTAGATCAACCTATTTATTGTGCAAGCTACAAAGTCACTAATAGGGAAAGGAACTGTACATGGCCAAATTGTAGTGCCCAAGGATGGTGTTTGCCATGGAGAAGTTATGGCATTACCTTTTGTTGTCCCATTTCAAGCTCTACATGGATTATGAGACTCTGTTCTTTTTAATGAATAAAGCTTATGTGAAAGGCCACATGATGAGGTGGTTATTATTATTACAAGAGTTTAATTTTGAAGTGGTCATCACAAAGCTCAATCACTCCCATGTACTAGCTGATCATCTATCATGGATCTCTCAGAGTGAAGAAGAGGAGAATTTTTTAAGCTTCTCTATTTCTAGTGGAGATGGTTAGTCCATGGTAAATCAATATCACTAATGACTTGGCTAGATAGCAATGCTCTCATGGACTCTCCAGCTAAGAAAAGAAGCAACTTCTGTTAGAATCAATCCCTATTCCCTAGTAGACAACGTGCTATATAAGAAAGGAAATGATGAAGTACTACAATGATGTGTCATAGGAGATGAGATTAATATTGTTCTAAAAGCTTTCCATGATGAACCATGTGGTGACACTTCATGGGAGAAGCAACTAGGAAGGCTTTGCTCATCACCAGATATTTGACATTGTACAAAGATTGCATATGACTACTGCAAACATTGTGATGCCTATCACCAATGGATGGGAAATCCTACCAAAACCAATGTCATGCTTCTGCAACCTATCCTTCCCTTAAAGCCGTTTGAGAAATAGGATATGTGTCTGCAAAATCGATACATCTTGGTATGTGTTGAGCATGTGGTGAAGTAGTGTGAAGCGAAAGCTCTCAAGCAAGATAATGGAAAAATTGTGGATCTATTCCTATACAAAAACATCATCACTCACTTTGGCAGTCCCTTGGAGCTTGCCATCAGTGTGATAGAGGTGCTCTCTTCCTAAAAAAGCTTATGAAGAACATATTGAGATCTGTAAGATCTATCACCAAACGTCAATATCCTATTACCCCAAAGCTAATAGCCAAGTCGAAGTCACCAATCATATTCTCTGCTCGATCTGGATGAGAGGATGATTGCTATAAATTTCCTTAATTGGATGATCAACTTACAAAGGCTCTCTAGCTATACAAAACTTATCACAAAGCCACAATAGAACAAATACCCTTTCAACTGGTATGTGGCATAGAAGCTCTCTTCCTGGTTGAGCTCAAACTTCCATGTCTACAAGTGGCCACCATTGAAGAATGTCTAGGAGAAGATGACTCCCTGTAGCATCATCTTCTACACTTTGAATGTTTCGATGAGATATAGCAAATGGACTTACAATGCATGGAAGCCATGTATGCCATTGCAAAGGCTACCACGACAGCTTCACTAATAAGCACAAGGAATTCAAGGAAGGTGATCTAGTCCTTGCATATGATTCATGCTTCGACAAGTTTCTTGGAAAACTAAAACAACAATGGATGGCCCTTGCAAAGTGCTTGTAGTAAACCCTAATGGCTCTATCCAAGTATAAGTCACTGATGTCTCTGATAATTCTTTTGTGATTAATGGCTCTCTTAAATAAATATTTTCCTCCTTAAGGATTCTGACAATTACAATGGCCGGTCCTTTTTCCTCTTGGGCATCACTTACTACTACTTCCCTTCTTGGGGATCCTAAAAATCACAATGGATGGTCCCTTTCCCTCTTGGGCATCGCTTAGTACTACTTTTGGTATTGTTGATGATAGTTGTTACTCTCATTTGGATATGGTGGTACAGTTCCTTTGTCCCCACTTCTCTAGGACTTATCAATTCTCCTTCAGTCTTGCAAGCATGACATGGATGGATATGATAAATGGTGCTTATGTCTTGGAAAAAAAAAGGACTATGGGAGAAAAGGACTTTAGTTCCTACCATTTCACCTTACTCCTTGAGAAAATGTGAAAATGTTCTCTAAAGTAGGAAAAAGGAAAAAAAAAAACATGAAAAATCATAAAGAGAAACTAAATGAAAAAATATTATCAAAGAAAATAAAGTAATTACTTGTCATAACAGGACTTGCTCCAAGAAAAGGTGGCAACAACTTAGAGTGGGAAACTAGCTACAAAAAGGTCGTGACACCTTGTAGTCTAGACCCTCTACATCATTGGCCAAAAAGTTCGTGACACCTTGTAGTCTAGACCCTCTACATCATTGGCCAATATGTTGTATGTACTATCCATCTCCCTAGGTGCAATAATCTCTAGCAAAAACATAGGATGCAGTCCCAAAGCCCCCTCCCTGTGTGCCCTATATTCTACCATTCCACTATTTCCTAGCAATAGCAACAAGTTTTTGGTTTATTGGCCACCTCCCTAGGTAAGCCTTTTTGTCCACAATTAATTTTTTATGTCATCAACAAGAGTATCCTCATCAACAATTGATTTATGTGAGCTTTCATCCTACTCGGATGGGGTTGTGAGTATGGGCTGCCCTTTGTATCCATTAATTTAGTGTGAGATTGAGGGTGGGGCAAGTGACTAATCTTTACCCTTCAAATCAAATGAGATGTGAGAAGGGTAAATTTGAGTGTTGCACATAGTGGTTGGACCTCTTAATGCACAGCACACCAATTGTTTTGTGCACAGAAATATTAGGTTTCCCAGCCTTCTATTTCTCACATTGTATGCCAACACAAAGCAGGATGCACGATTGCACTATTAATTGTGCATGAGGCATACAAAATTCGCATGAGTGATTGTGAGGATTAAATCAACAAAATTTTAGGACATGGGTTTCCCATCTATATTCTTAACTGAGTGTGAGATACTAGGGGAGCTGAGAGTGATCAATCTTCTCTTCAATAAACTGAGAGGTGAGGATTAAGGGATGTTACGAAAATGGCAACAAGTAGATTCTCATTCCCCTATGCAAACACGGGACATGCCTCTACAACCATAACATGACATGACATGTTTGTTATATACACTCCACTACAGGACTCCCTAACATTCCTTTTGGCACCTATGCAAGCTGGGTTTTGGGATACACTAATGTGCCATCAACTAGGCACACTAGCATAATCCCTTTGAACCTATCAATTTTGTCATTTTCTAAAGTGGTGTGTGAAATGGTTCTCTTTATTATTCTTTGAGTTGTGTGAGCATTAGGGGGTGAGTATCTAATCTATTTTCACACTAAGTAATTGGTGAGTTTGAGCAATGAATTCTTCATTGACAATAATGTGGTTGTCCACTACAACAAATCTACCTCCCTAAATGCTACCTCATAGTCCCTTCCATGATTGATGTAGGCTATGGCAAGCCATGGTGCATTCTGAAGTCTTCTCTAATCTAATGATCATCATCAATAACTTTCAAAATTGGCCAAGTGTTTCTAACCCTACCCTCAATGTCTATATGAGTGTTACTATCATCTTAAGTGTGGGGATGTGTGGGTCGACCCCAAATTCCGATCTATATCATTAACAAACCCATGAAAGGTTTTAATATTGTGGGGGCTCGTCCCTATGCATCTTGTTTGCATTTTCCCATGTAAACACCCTCTATGACTTTCTGAATGGTGGTTTTTTTCTTCTTTGTGTCCTTTTAGTTTCCTTCCCTACCATGTGCCACATTACACCTCCCAATCCAGGGTTTTCTATGGGCCTTTGGTTATTCTTCTCATTTTCCCCCTCTCATATGAACGCACTTTTTGATCCCTGAAACTGGATGTTCACCTTATGTTCCTATTTTTCCCTTTGACTTTGACATTTTTCCTTTTTATAGCATCTCATTCTGAGCTATAAATCATCCAAGATTCATTTTTTAGGCTTTTACATCCTTTGGATATTTTTTCATGTGAACGTACCCATTTGGTGCCAGAATTGGGTATTGATGTTATAACCTCATTTCTCTCTTCAAATTGACACTTTTCCTTTTTACTACCCGCAATTTCAATTGTGTGGATTTTTATTTATTAATTTGTGAATACTTTTTATGTATTTTTCATGTGCTTTTTTGTCCATTTTCCATGCAAACACTTCTTTTTTATGTTAAGCCCAGTATTTGAGGTGCCAACCTTGTTTATCACTTTACTTTCCCCACTTTTCCTTTTTCATTACACTAGAATCCAAGCTATAGATTTCTTGGAAAAAAATTTCGTTTGATGTCTTATGTTTTTCTTGTGATTTTTAAATTTCATACTTTAACACAATATTAGTGAGTTTGGGAATCTCCCAATTCCCAGTTTTTGAATACTAAAAAGGTGGCACCCGGATAACATGCCCATAAGTTTCTCAAAAACATATGATGTGACCTATCATTGGAAAGCGCTTGAAAAATGGAATCTATTGAGCTATAGAGCGCTCGATTTGGAGTTATATTGTTCAAGTTATGACAAATCCAAAGATTTGACCACATGTCCCAAACTTATGGGAAATTCCCACAGTTCCCAATATGGTGTTCTTTGCATTTTTTCCATGAGAACACACATTTTGGACTCTTCTCATGTGTTGACTCTTCCCACCTACACTGCTCATGGTCCACTCCCACTTCTATTTTCATCATTAGTAGTGATGACTAACTTTATTTTTACCTCGAAATTTTTTTTTCCTTTGGATCCCCGGGGGGACACATGCTCACCCATTGTTTTGGGAGGGGGCCCTTCTTTGACTTTGAAACAAAAAACAAAACAAAAAAATTCACAAAATAGAAATTTATTATTCAAGTCTTGGTTTGGTTTGAAGGTAAGTGACTATTTGGTCCTATTATATGTAATTTGTGTCTATTAGAGCTTTGTTTTAGTTTTATTGAGAGGTTGTGGTTGTGAATAAGAGGTTTGAGGTATGATTGAAGGTGTATGAGATGGTTTTTGATAGGTTGGAATGGGTTTGGTTTGACCCATGACATTTGGTTACTTTTTGTTTAGATTCTGCTAACTTTCATTGAGATTCTGTGTGTCTCATGTTAGCCTCTTTTGATTGAAGAAGTAGCATTTCAAGATTAAATCTGAAGACTTAGAGTGATTGTCTCACTAGTCTATTGCGTGAAGGGTCACTGTAGTGGCTCTAGTGACCTTTCAGGTATGACATACATCTTGGAGGGTGACTCCATGGTCAAGTTGAGATTATTCTATTGTATTCCATTATATGACTGATAGAGAGCATGTGAGAGAGAGATATTGCGAGAGAGAGCCATTTCTATACCAAAAACATTGTTTTTGAGAGTGATATTGTGAGACATATTGAGACACAAGACTATGGATTATTGCGAAAGAGATGAATGAATATTATGTGAGGATTTTGATTCAATTATGAGCATTGCTTGGTGTTCATTTCCTTTTTTGTTGGTGGTAATGGAGAATATGATGGGTTTTATGAAGTTTGCAAGTGTGGGAGATACTCTCTATGATGCTGCTTGAAGATCTTGTTGTTATTCCTATTGTTTTCTTTCTATGGCTCCCTAAAGAGATGAATAACATGCTTGTTGGTGAGACAAGATAGACTTTATTGTAGTTCTTTCCCCATTTTCTTAGTATTCTCTTAGGAGCTCCATGACCTCAATATCGTGGAATAGTGATAGAAAACACTTATTCTTTTAGGAGGAATACTTTTTCTTGAAACTAGTATCTCTTACATATGTGGTTGTATTGCTCACTTTCACTCTGTCTCTTTCTTGCTTCAATCATTTCACATAAATGTAAGAAGACAAGGGAACAAAATAAGATAACATAAGAATGCTCACTAATACCTTCTCTTTGTTGTTGTTGTCAAAATTTTGAAGTGAAGCCTTGATGCTTGCTTGATCCAAGGTATACATAAATGGAAGCTTTTTTTCCTTTTACTTGTTCTTGATTTATTCCTCCTTGCTCTCAAGAGTGAAGATGATGATGATGAAAAAGAAGAAGAATAAAAGAGGGAAAGCAAGAATAATGAGGGTGGTTCTCTCTCTCTCTCTCTCTCTCTCTCTCTCTCTCTCTCTCTCTCTCTCTCTCTCTCTCTCTCTCTCTCTCTCTCTCTCTCTCTCTCTCTCTCTCTCTCTCTCTCTCTCTCTCTCTCTCTCTCTCTCTCTCTCTCTCAAGCTATTGAGTTGAGAAAAAGGAGAAGAAGATATGAGAAGGACTCTCTAAAGCTTGCATAACAAGAATGAGTATTGTATGAAATTTTACATCTTATTTACATAGGGGTTTCTTTTTGGGATGGACATTCTCAAATATTTCATATCTCTCTTATCCACTTATAATGCTTCAACCTTAAACTAGGCCTTAGCAACTTGCCCATGGGATTTAAAATGCATGGATGATATTCTCTTACTTAGCTTGTGGGATATTTTAATGTGCAAATATTTATAGTGCATTCGAGTAACGTGTTATAGAATAGTCATGGGACTAAGAAAATGAAAAGAGATGTAATTTGAAGATATATAAAAGCTGTAAACATCTTCAAAAATTATTTAGTTATTTTTTAAGGTTTTTCTTTTGTCTCTTCATATTATTTCTAATTGTCACACGTCAAGTATTGTTTTTAACAATTATCAATTTTGAAAGCTATTATTTTTTGTAGCTTTTTAAAATGGTGTTTTTAGTAACTCATGGTGTCTTTGGAAGCTCCTTCAAAATTTTGGACTTCAATAGTTGCTATTTTTTACAATTATTATTTTTAGAAACTATTATTTTTTGTAGTTTTACTAAAATCGATTAACAAATGGGAACTCAAGGTTTGTAAGCATATCAATTTATGGAGATACTTGGACTTGTCAAATGCCCTTGGGGTATTAAATGTAGGAATACCCCATGGGGTTCTAGCCCTAGGTGGTTAGCACAATTTTGAAATACAAAGACTTTGATGTGTCAATAGGTGCTAATAAAGGTAATGTGGTGCTTGCCTAGTGAGTGGGGTCCTTTTCCACTCCTCAAGGCTCAAAGGAGAAATCACGAGTCAAGAAATATAAGCCAAGGAATATGCCTTAGGAGAGCAATTTCAAGAGTTAGTGTGCAAGTCATGGGCAATTCAAAGCTCTAATTGCAAGATTATGCTCTAGGTATTACTATCAAGCTAGTGGCCAAACTATGACACATTAAGATGAGATTTTTGAGGTTGAAGAGTTGGATCAAAAGCCCTATGGGTATTCATCCCAATAGTATTATGTGGGTTTCCAAGGTACACATGATGATGGGATTCAAGGGTCTAGATCCAATACTAATTCAATTCGGTGCTCTAGAACAATGCTCCTAGCCTAGATGGAGGTTGTGTCCTCATTTTCTCTTTCCTTCCTACTTGAATCCTAAACTAACACTACTTGTGTTTTGGAGTAGTTTTGCTTTTCTCTATGGGAGAGTGACATATCACTCAAATGCCTTCAAGCAAGCATGGCTTTTGCTTCCACTACCATGGTGGGAAAGTAAGCACCATAGGTGAGGACCAAAGCTTTTCCAAATCTCTTTGAATCAATAATACAATGTGTTCACCATTTAGAATTTAATCTTGGGTACATAAATTTTCAATGAGTTCACACAGAATACATTATGAATTTCGACAATGGATACAATTTTTCTTTCTTAGGCATTTGCTTATATCATAAGAATCACAACATATAACCATACCATTTTAAGCTATCTTAGTTGAGAGTTAACCATACTTTAATCTATCTCTAAAAGGCTATTATTTGTTAACATTTTTCTAATTGCTTTTTCCCAACTTATTCTTTGAATTGGCTTTTTCTTTCTTACTATATCCTTAAATGTTTGTTTTAAATGTTCCAACTTTATAGATTGATTCATACAAAGAATCTTTAAAAAATAAGTATTTTCATTTTTAATGCTAAAAAATAAAAAATATAGTTTGATGATGAAATAATTTGCAAACCAATGCTTCTAAGATAATTGATTACATCCTTGATTCTTTATTCAATAAGGGTTAAGGATAACTTAGTTAAACTTTTCTCTATGTTCTTTAGCAATGAGCCATGCTAAATAATAGATTTGGGTTTCACTTCTTAGAGAGGTCTCAAACTTGACAAAAGATTTAACTTGCAACGAGTGACTTTCCCTCTTGAATAAGAAGTTTGTATTTTATTAATGATTAAGAAAGGATATAAATGGAAGTTTTTATGGTATAAATGAGAGCTTATAATCTTCATGTGGGATATCCTTGCACTACCTTACCTAGTCAACTAAGGCCTTCAAAACACTTTTTAGAGTAATCAATTAAAGAGAATTTTTTAAGCCAATGCTAACTAGAGAGGCTAGGGAGAATAGGTCCACAAATTTCTTGGGATGTTGGCTATCCTTAGTAGCATGTAGTAAGATAAATATGTCACGAGAGAATTTTACCCTAATTAATATTTATAATTGAGCTTAATATCCTCAATAAAATGTAGTTGAGCACATTTGTGCAAGCCATGCGCCAGGAGGTGCATGGATAATGCAAATAAAAGTGGGCCATGAGGCTAACCTTGCCTTCCCAACTTTGAATGTTAAAGCCTCTAAATAATGTTTAATTAGTAACTATTCTATTCTTCTTTATTATCACAATTATACTAATGTGTTGTTGGGTATTTGCACCTTAATGACCAAGAACATGGAAGATTGCTTATTCCTTGAAAGTATGCTCCTCTAAGTGGGCCTAATCTATCTCCCACCTAGAGAACTTTCCTTCCAAAGCTAGGAGCTACCCTCACCTCTCTCTTCCAGAAGAAATTGAAGGAATCTCAAGCTTTGTATTGAGCATAAAAGTCTTCCCTTTCTTTGTTATAGTCTAGATTCAAAGAAGAACCTATTGATGGCTCCATGGTTCTCTTCTATATGTTGCTTCAAGTTGTCTTCTCAATTCTTTCTGCCACCATCGCCATAAGAAGAGGGAGGGAAGACGAAGAAATAAAGCAAGAAGAGAATAATGAAAGCATCTCCCAAGCTCTCTTATACACACACATACACACCCCAACTCTCTCTCTCTCTCTCTCTCTCTCTCTCTCTCTCTCTCTCTCTCTCTCTCTCTCTCTCTCTCTCTCTCTCTCTCTCTCTCTCTCTCTCTCTCTCTCTCTCTCTCTCTCTCTCCAAACTTACTCTCTACCTCCACTGCATGGATATCATTGGCTCAAATGTATCCACTGCACCAGTAGCTTCAAATCAATTGAGCTTGTCAATGGGCCTATTTGATTAATGAGATGCACTACCATTCCTCACATATTTGTCGTGCATCATTCTTACCACAAACTTTGGGGTGTGGATATTGAGACTTTGAAACAAACACAATATTTCCATGTGTATGATTTCCACCACAGTGTTTCATACATTCATGAATGTGTTTTGACTGGTTTGTGCCTTGTCCACCATAAAGCCAGAGAATGCCTTGCCCACCATAAAGCCTGAGAAGTCTAGAACTTCATGTCCATGTGAGATCATGACTTCATTAATGCAATCCCAAAATAGTACTTGTGATAACTTATCTCGCTCCATAATATTTCTCATATAATAGCCCTAATTCTTGTGTGTAGATGCAGGCTTAAGCTTTGAAATGGCAACAACCTTTGATGTAGAAGAGGATTATTAGGTGATGTAATATATGGGGGACGGATCTGATCTTAAATCACACTCAGTATGCTATATGGATACACAAACACAAAGGTTTAGACAATTTACCACTATAATTCCCATGTTGTGAATTAGGACAATAACATGAGCTTCTATGAGGACATGGATTACCTATAGACACATGTAGTGAGGTATGCAATGAGTAGAATCCAAGAATATTGTTTGACTTAACAACCAAGGTTTTCATGGAACACATGCATGTGATCCACCAATGTGTATGGGTTTGTAGAAATGGAAATTACTTTGTCACTATTTTTTCATTTTACATTGGTTACTTTTCAATCATTACAAAGTGTGCTTAAAATTTTAATAGATGCATTGCTTTCATAGTTTAAGCATAGTAAAAAGGAAACATATTACCTAACATATAGAGACATGTGAAAATTTAGTGGTTAATTGCCACAAAGAAGCTTATATGTAAGAAGGGGTCAAAATAAATTTTCATTGTACATTGTATGACTTGTAATAAGGGCATCATATACTCATATATAGAAGTCATATATAGGGGGTTTTTCAAAAGTTTTGCTCGAGGTGACATATTTTCACCTTTATAAAGAGTGAAACACTTAGTTTCTTTGGCCCCTTAGTGTGATAAACCTTTCAATTACATAACTGATCATTACCTTGACTCTTCACCTTCCATAGGCTTGAATCTTCTCATCATTATTATTTTTTCAAACAAAAAGCACGAAAAAAATCTTTAACCTATCACCACATTACAAAATAACTAATGATTTAGTGAATGAATAAAAGGAAGTAAGGGCTTCTAGTGTGAGACATTGCTAGTAAATTTATAGTCTTTAATGTCGACTTGTGCACTTTATTTGTTTCACAGAATTGTTGCATGCAAATTTTTTTTTCACAAACACATGTCAAACCTTAGATACTCTTGTGAACCTTGATTTTCATGCATTATCCCTCAATATAGGGGTTAGATCCTACTCATCAATGTATATTATAACTATGTTAAAGTTACATTGGAAAGATTTCTCTTAATACAAGCTTTGCTTACTTTAAAACACTCGACTAATCACATGTACTAGAATTGAGTATACCCAATATAGGGGTTGCTTAATTCAAGATTATCCTAATCATTATTAGAGATTTATGAGAGTTGCATTAAACTAGGTTTGTTGCCTTAGTATAGGTCTCAAGGCCCTACTAATGAGCATTGCTTCATTAAATAGAGAAATTGGAATAGTAATATAAAGGTAATAAATGTTGTATCATAAGAAACTTGCTCCTACCTATCATGGAGACTCTTACATTGGGCAAGATGATGTTGGGATTGTAGGAAAATAGAAAGATGCCAAATACCATCAACATAATTTCCAAACGGTATAGTGGAATTCTCCCACCATGAACCCCGAGGTTAGAATGATTTATAGCTTTTGATCCACATTATGGGAAGTAATACATGACATGACATATCTTCCAAGATCTACACTCATAAGCACAAATAGTTAGCTCAAAATAAAGGCACAATAATAAATATTTATACAATTTTCCAAAAAAAAACACCATACTTACTACATAGTTGCCTAAGATGGGACTTGTTGGGCTAAATGTGCAATAGTCTAAACATCGGATAGACTTTTATTCTTTCAAAAATCGTAACTTTGTTTGGGCGACAATCTCTTACTTTGTTTTTTCAATACTCTATTCTAACTAACCATGCATCCTTTCTCCAACCCTAGAAAAAGGAAGAAGACAAGACTAGCTTCAAGGTGTAGTAAACTCACCTATATTACCTTCTTGTACTGTAGTCCAAAATCTTGAAGGTAAAAAATGGTTCCATTGTCCAAGCAACATGATCTAATGTCATTCCTCCTTTGTATCCACCACTAAGATGCCAAAGATATGAGAAGAAGAACCAGAGAAAGAAGATGAAGAAGAGCTTCTTCATACTCAATCCTTTGCTCTCTCACAACCTCATACAATGTTAAACTTAAATCTCTTAACATGGATAGGAAGAAGATGTAGAACTTCAATATTCCAAGTCCTTTTTTGAGGTCTCGAAAATGCCTTTTAGGATGTAGAGAGAGTGTGCTTTAGACCAATGAGAGCAAAGACTTTGTAACAAAAATTTTATTTTTGAAAAAGAAAAAAATAACTTTATAAATAGACATGGATATAATATTATTACAAGAATTTTTACTATGAATATCTATTTTTATCATCTCATAATTATGATTATGACATCTGTTATATTAATGACATAGGATCTTGGCCACTTTGTATTAATGACATATTTAGGATTGTATAATAATAACAATTGAAACTAAATTCAAATTACCAAAAAGCTTAGTGTTCATGTTTTTTCCTCCCTTATTTTGTTGTTCTCATCTCTTTCCTTCTCTAGTGATTACTTATTTCTCTCTCTCCCCTCTCTTTGCCATGGATACAAAAATTTAACCTTCAACAAGGTGCCCAAGCTTTAAAATCACATCCATATCAAATTTTAATTCATTCCAAACAAATGGAAGATGGATTCCTACCATTATTAGCAAAGGTAGTTGGATTACCATACAATAAGCAAAACGTGGTAGGAGTAAATATTTTAGACTTGGTGCAAAAAACAAGAAAATCATAAAAGAGGTTTTAGTACAACATGTATTTATGCATAGAGAGTTTCATTCAGAACCTGGAGCATGAATTCTTCCATTGCATAGACCATATTGTAAGTACTTCATTCTCAATGATTTTCTTTTATTAAACTTAGTGTTAAATATTATTGTGACAAGTTTTGTTTTTATTTGTAGATGTCTATTCTTCTAATCTTGAGGAATGACAGTTCGTCAAGTATATTATTGATTTATGTATGGTTTGATTGGAGAAGAAATGTACAAAGGCAGGAGAAAAACACACCTTGCAGAGAATGTAATATATTTTTATGACTATTCTTATATTATCCCTACACATAATGGCTAATGGAAAGCAATATCCCTGCTTTCTTTGCCTAATTTTACAAGCCTTGAGTGGGGTTTACCAAGTATAGCCACTAGTGAGAACTATAGCTATAAAATCTTTTTTGAGATACAAAAAATATTAAAACCTAATTTTTCAAGTAGGCCAAGCTAGATTACTTTGTTTATGCTTATTAATGTGTTTATTGATTTCTTTTCCAATGTTGAGATATGAAGATCAAAGGCCATGCTGTCAATCGAGGCATATTATCATGTTCTACAATTTGTTGATGAGGGGTGGGATACTAGGATAGAAGGGAAGATAACCTGTAAGATAGATCAAGACTCTATTACTTGCAAATACATGCTTACTACTCAAATTTTCATCCTTAGCTTTTACTACAATAGATGGCATTATGTTAGTAGTATTCCAATTACTTTGGATCAAAATATTGAGGATTTTAGCAAAGATCCTATAGTGAAACTTGATGTTTGCCTCAATGAGGACATTATTATGATACTAATGTTAGATGATCATGTACACTACATCAAGTGAGGCTAGATTTATAGACTGAAGATATCAAGTTGCCATGTTTATTTGCATTCCGACTTAACAACAAATGACTAAGTTTGTCCATCAAATCATATATATATATATATATATATGCTAATTTTTTTTAGATATCAAAGAGAAGAGAGAAAGATACAATACAAGGACATCAAAGAAAAAATCTCTTTACATTCAATATAAATACAAATTCAAATATTACAACAAATATCATTGTAACTTACAACAAATAAAGGTTCAAATGATAAGGGAGCCTTGGGATAATTCAATTTATATCTTAGAACTTTCGTGTATTTCTTTTAAATAATTGATAAAAAATATTGCTTACCTACATAATTTATGGCAAACCATCTCCATTCTCCAAGCTCCAACCTCCATAGCTGGGTGCACGAGAAAAGAGAAGAGAAGAAGGAGAAGATGAGAATAAGAGAAGAATAGCTTCTCCAAAATCCCTTACTCTCACACACTCACACTCTCCCTCTCTCACACTCCCTCTCTCATGCACAAGAAGGAAGCAAGAGAACGAACAAAAAGAGAGCTAGTTTACACACACACCAAGAATGAGCTTATCCATTCACTTTTTGGCTTTTATACATGCCCTTCTCCCCTTGGGCACCCAACCCATTTCCATGACGGCCATCTAGCCTTGGCCCTCTTTTTCACTCTTTTCCTATTATTCTCATAGCTCCTTTAAATGCGCCTTTTCATTTACAACTTGCATAAGAGGGAGCCTAGCGCTCTTTTATAAAGGACTAAAATGTGCTTTATCTCTTGTGTATCTTGTTCTTGATTTTCAAAAATTTCCCATGCTAGATGGTCTTCTTTTTCCATCGGGGTGTCTTCTTATGCTCCTTTTTAAGTCTTCTTTGCATCTTGTGTCATTCCGAGGGTTAACATTATCCCCCTCCTAATTGAGTGCCAGTCCCATGGCATTAGATGGTATGGATTGAACAGGTTGAGGGTAGTCCGTGAAATGGTACTAGGGACTTTTGGAAAATTGGTCATGTAGGATAAGCTTGTGAAATATGATTGAAGATTTTTGGTGCTAAAGATATGTTGATTGGTTGAAGAGGGTGTCCAGAGTTGTTGGTTAGCTGTATAGTTACAGAATGTACCTATAAAGAAAGAATCAGTGCACTTTCTAGGGGGAATATTTGCCTTGCTATGTAGTGCATTGTGCAAGTGGTGGTGGAATTGGAAGATGGGTCGGAACCACAGGCAAGTCTATGATGTTGTCCCACACTCTCGAGGGGTTCACTATATATATATTCTCTATATAACATGTGTTCATGGTCATTTATAAATATCCTAATCTGTGAATTTTTTTCAATAAAACACAACTCTTTTCTATTCAATCTATAAGTAACCCCTTTATATGACACCCTTCTATATGTAAAAAATTGTATAAAAATGGTGTTTTAAAAACCCCTTATTTTGAACTCATGTTATATATACTATACATATATTCATGAGTGACCCCCCCAAGCCCACACTTGAGGACCTAGTTTGTGGAAGGGGGAGGTGTTGTGCATGACTCAGGGATATAGGTCTATCAAATGTCCTACTCTTGATGTGCCCTAAGTGTGTAAAGTAGGGAAAGGCTAGGGATTTAATGGTCCCTAGATGCAGTGTTCATGGACTCATATATTACAAATAAATTTATTTTTCTCTTTTTTTTTGCAAGGGATGATACTAAGCTGCATCCCGTTCTCTTGCAGGGGCAGAGCTAGGTGGCTTACTTAGAAAGGGATGGCTTAGCATGTAGCCTTTTCAGTTCACTCTCACGTTCAAAGGTGTAGAGGAAAAAAATGGGTGGCTAAACCTTGTGAATTAACTACCACTCATGTCCTCTAGTAGGTTCATACAAAAGATTGGCAATAGGATAGCTCTCATCATGAGTCTAGTCATAGCACAACTATCAATGCTCGCATTTATATAAAAAAAGATGGGTGGTAGTTGCACTTCCTCTGCAGTGGACTTTTTCCTAAGAAGGATTCTTAGGAGACACAAATAGTTACAAATAGTAATAAATGTTGGATCTGGACATGAAGAAAAATCCTTGAGGAAGTGCATAATATATGGGTGAATATCTTTTTTAGTGAAGGCCGTGTACTTCTCAGGGGTTGTGGCATTAACATTGTAAATTCGTGGAAAATCATACCTTCCTTGCACCTCCAGATCAAAATCTACTCCGTATCTCCTTGGGTAGGGCATGTAGGTTGGATTATCCCTTTCATATGGCAATGTGTTGCAAAAAGTCATCCACGCATCTATATTGCCATCCCATATGTTCCTCTTCCACTATGGCTATGATTCATAGCCCTTAATTATTTTAGGCCCATCCATCACTTTATCCTCCCAATATCTGGCTAGTTCCCTCTTTCACAGTGTTGGTTGCCTTGCCCTTTCTTCTAACCACCTTTTTCCCAACCACATTGAAAGCTTGATCACCTCCTCCACTACCCTTGGTGATAGTACTCGATCAAGTGATCGCAAGTAAGAGAAGATGAATTCAAATGGGTTGAACTGGCTTTCATACTACTCCCATAGGGTCAATTCTCGTACCCAATTGACTAGCAAGCAATTTTCATGGTGAGAGATAGGGGGCTTTAAGCACACTAGCTAAGGCTTGGCAATAAGCTTTCTCTGCAATAACTCCACCAATTCCCTCCTTCTGTACCTCATTTCCACAGTTCTCTCTAGGGAAATGGGGTCTATGTCATGTGCTTCTGCTTGCGACTCTGATTGTGGGGGTGGACTTGGTACATTAAGCTGCCCTTCCTCATCATTCTCCTACTCAAAATCAGGCCCTTCTTCAAGAATTTACTCTAAAATCTCCTAAGTAAGGGGTTGTGCTTGTTGCTCTTGTTCCCCAAATCCCAAAAGGTCAAGCTCTTGCTTAGACAACCCTGCCTTGATCAGATGTTGCCTTTGCTCTTCCAAACTTAGGCTAGTGCCAGCCTTGTGTGCCTTTTCATGGAGATAGTATCTTAATGCTCTCCTTGTGAGTTCTAATTTTCTTTTGAGCCCATTGATTGTTTCTTCTCCTTTTGTCTGAGTGATATTCAACACATTGTTTAAGAAAGTTTTCTGTTGTGCTAGCATCCCCATCTCTATCGCTTCTCCTTTTCCTTCAACCATTATGTGCTCACTTTCTGATAGCACCAAGTGCTCTACTAAATCCCTAATTTTAGCATCGTTCCTTTCTGCCCATCCTTCAACTTTCTCTTTTATCTGTTTGAGACTTTGGTTTTGCTCTTATGAGAGGATGGTTATTAGCTGCTCTTGCTCTTTCCATATCGCAAGCATATTCTCTTTGTCTTAGCCTTGCATTCCACCTACTCCTTTATGATGTCATGCTCATGGAGTGTTGCTTAGAGTTGATTCAGCAACTCCACCATCTTCTTCATAGCCTCTTCATCTCTTTGCATCTTTGTAACCTATAGCTCTTGTCTCAACTCATCCATCTACTGTTTCAACTCCCTGTTTGCTAACTCCAAGCATTTGTTTTCTTTGCAGTTAAAGGCATATAGTTTCTCTAATGCCATGCATCTTTCCCTTTCTTCCTTGTATAGCTCCCGCAGATTCTCGTCACCCTATCTTGCCTTCAAGGCCTCTTTTAGTACCCCCACTTTCCTGGTGAATATCATCATTTGTCTTGTCTTTTCTAGTTGGAAGGTTGCAAAATAAATCTTTTTGATTTCTAGTTCAACCAAGTGCAACTTTTCTCTCCTCATTTATTCTCTTGCACTAACTCTAAAGCTCTTTCATTAGCTCATCATACTCCTTTGTGTGGTGTTGTGCATTTTCGTGGTACCAAAGTGGTTGATACCTCAAGGTGTGGCATCTAAGGACCTTGGTGGGATTTTGTATTGACTGCTTTTGATCTCTTTGGCTCCTACCACTGGGGCTTCTTCTGATGCTGTTGATGCCATCTCATGCACTTTGCCTAGTAGGTACTGCACCCATGCCATCATGTTACTTTCATTAACTACTATTTCTAAGGCTCCTTGTGTTGGGGTGGTTGTGGTAACCATGACTGATGGTATTGCATTCACGAGGGCCTTTCGCTTACCCTCTACCACTAGTCTTTGTTCAGCTAGGAGAGTGGGCAACACTTGTGCTAGTCACTTTTCATATGTTAGGCTCATCATGGCTAGTTCTTGGAATTGAGAGGTTTCTACTGATCTTGTGATGGCAATGACCACTTCCTCCTCCTCCTTTTGTCTGAATCTTTCTTCCTCCTCCTCTTGTTTCTTTTTACATTCCTCTTGAAGTTTCCTTAACTCTTCTTTAGCCTTCTGCAAGTCTCTGCTTTCTTCATAATGATTTTGGTCTTCCTAATGCGAATCCTCAACATAATTATTTGCCTCTCTCCCTGACTGGATGGTGCTGAGCCTTGCTCCCCCTACATGCAAGTCATTCTCTCTCTTGAGGTTTCTTGTTGTTGAGTTTGGTGATTAGCTTCCCTCTTCTTAGATGCTTGCTCTACTTTTTCATGTTGAACTTTATTAGCTTCTTCTTCTCCAAAGTTCCCTATAGAGAAAGAGATGAAAGGGCTCATTGTAATGGGTGAATTATGCTCATGGATTTGTGATTGTTATGGTGTTTCCTCCTCTTCCTCTACTCTGTCCATCTCCCCCATGGCCTCTTATATTAGGTCTATTAGTACTCCTCTGAAACCTATATTCAATACCTTAGATGCTAGGTTTTTTCTTTCTAACTCAGCCTTCCTCATCATTGGGGATTCTGTTAGAATATCAAGCTCGCGTTACTCTTTAGTCAGTCTATCTTTATGTGTGTGACCAACATCAGCTAGATACAGTTATACATGTGTGTGACATTCAATAAGTCAGTGTAGTCAGTGACTTAACCACAGTTAGTCTTAGATAGTCATACCTCTGTGTGTAAGTCTCTTTCAGTTAGTATGATGGAAGAATAATGGAAGAAGAACAATAATAAGTTGAGGCTTATATTTTGCTCCACTCTATCTCTCTCCCTCTCTTCCAACATGGTATCAAAGCTTGAACGCCTGAAGCCTAAAGGCTTGGCAGTGGCCATTTGACATCAAGACATCAGATCTGAAAAAAACATCATCAAAGGAGACCGTGCTTGCAGCTCATTTTTTTGCAGAAACTATATCTTGCTACAAAAATGGTTTTTGGAGAAACGGCCTAGATGGCCTGACCATTTTGACATGGTCTACAACTTTGCATAAGAAAGTTTTTTCAAATTCCTCACAGATTTTGAGATATTCAGCACACAGACTTGTGCAGACTGGCTGTTTACTGTAGTAAACAACAGGTGATTCCAGGGCACTAGTGGCTTTCATCCTAACAATGTATATGCCCTTATGATCATGCATTTGAGCATGATATTGGAGTATTAAATGCTTAGTTTTGGAGCTTATTTGCAAGGTGGAAATAATGAAGTGGTTGTTGTCTTGAATTTGGAAACAATATATCTACAGGGTTGAAGTATCTGTGATGCTTATTTGCCATTGACAAATGCTTGTATCATACCACTTGAGTGGCAGATGCTTTTTGGGATATTGTGAGTATTGAAAGTCCAAAATTTAGATTGATTTTTTGTTGGTTATACCAAGGTATTGACTGGTTATTGTTTGCAGGAAGGATACCTATCATCTTCACTTGACATACATGCAATATATTCTAACTAGTTGGACATGTATCAACTCCTACATAGAGTGTCAAATGAATGAGATGTTTTGGGGTTGTTTTGAGGCCTGAATACTCTTATTTTAACAGAGAAAATACTGCTGGTTATAACAGTGGATTGGCTATATTTGGTATTGCTACTTGCATATAGTACAAACATTGATACTTGTATGGAGATAGTTTGTTGTTGGGATGTTTTGCCACTACCATAGAATGTTTTGAACTTATTTGAGCTTGGTTTATGCTCAGTTGACTGTGTTTTTCTATTGTTGCAATATAGTTTAAATCTAAGCTGCAACTATGGCAAATGCTCCAAGCACTGACAATATCACTCAAATTGTGGGAGAAAAGCTAGACAACAAAAATTTTGCTTTATGGAAGTTCCGTATGAAGAATTTTTCGGTTGGCAGAGGTTATTGGGACTTATGTACAGGTGGTGAGGCTGAACCTGAAATACATGAAAGGAATCTGACAAATGATCAGAAAAGGGCTCATAAGCTCTGGACTGAGAGAGCATGCAAGGTGTTACATTGGTTTTCCTTATGTATATCAGATGCTATGGTTATACAAATTACTGGATGCAGTTCCCCAAAGGATGTTGGGACATACTCATGAATAATTATGGAAATGGTAACACATGCAAGAAAGATTCAGCTGAAGCAATAGTTCAATAACATGTCTAGGAATGACAGAAGCATTCAGGCCTACACTACATAGATCAAGAACATAGTGGATCAGCTTGCCACCATTGGATCTTCAGTGTCTAAGGATCATATGATTGCAGTGATATTGAATGGACTTGGAAAAGAGTATAAAGCATTTGATACGTTTATTTCTTTGAGAGCTGAATCCCCGGATTGGGATGAGCTGATTGCTTTGCTGCTACATGAGGAAGTTAAGCTTGGGATAAATACAGGTTTTAGTATGTCTCAAAGTAGAGACACTATTCTTTACTCTAGCCAGTGTGGCAGAGGCAGCAGAGGCTGTGGCTCTTTTCGAGGTCGAGGAAACACTCGAAACACTTATGGACAGCATCAGCAGAAAGCCTAGCATGGCACAAATACCTAGGGCCAGCGTGGATCTAGTGGCTTTAGAGGCAAGGGGAGATCACCCCATGGTAGAGGTGGTGGATCTGGTTCATGGCAGTCAAATGATCAGTCAAACAGAGATAAGGACTATCATTACTACGGCAGATATGGACACATTGCAAAGGATTGTTACAAGAAGTAGGGAGATATGAAGGCAAAGGGCAAACAACATGGGCACTATGCATCTTCTAGCAGTGCTCATGATGAGAAAGTTGATAGATTGTTTGCCATGAAGCATGTGTTTAAGAATGCATCTAGGATAAATAGAGATGAGAGATGGTACATTGATTTAGGGGCTTCAAATCATATGACACCCCATGAAGAATGGTTTGATGAGATGGTTGTAGGTTCACATGGTTATGTGTATATTGGGGATGACACCCAACATGACATTCAACACACATGAATTGTTCTATTGTTGATACCTGATGGCAAGAAAAAGAGCATGCATGATGTACTACATGTACTTACAATAACCAAGAATCTTTTGTCAGTTGGACAAATGGCAGAACAAAATCTGTAAGTGAGATTTAATAGAGATGGATGCTTTGTTGAAGAATATGGTAATGGCTGCAAGTTGATTACTAGAGGCCGAAGAGATGACAGAATGTTTACTCTTGATGCGTCAATTCCAGAATTGAAAGTAGCCATGTTTGCACATGATAATGGTGCTATATGGGATGTTCAGATATGGCATAAGCAGATTGGACATGTGAATGTACAAAAGCTGAGATCTATGCAATAGAAGGAGATTGTGCTTGGACTGCCTAAGTTCAAGTATCATGACTTTGGACATGTATGTGATGCATGCCAATTTGGAAAGCAAGCACGGTTTCCATTTATGAGGCATGTACAGAATAGCTCACAACCCTTGCAGTTGGTACATTCAAATGTATGGGGCTTGTCTCATAATGCTCCGTTTGGTGGTGCTTGTTACTATGTATCCTTCATTGATGATTTCAATAGGTATACTTGGCTTTACATATACTGAAACATAAGGATGGTGTGTTTGATGCATTCAAGGACTTCAAGAAGCATGCTGAAAATGAGTTGAGCTATAAAATTTCATGTCTTAGATTAGATGGAGGTGGAGAATATGTCTCTAATTACTTTGACATGTACCTTGCTAAACATGGGATCAAAAGACAATTAACTTACAGCTATACACCGTAGCAAAATGGTGTAGCAAAAAGGAAAAACAAGATACTGATGGAATTAGCAAGAGTTATGCTGAAAGAGAAGAGTTTGCCAAATTGTTATTGGGCTGAAGCAGTAGTGATTGTTGCCTATGTCCTGAATAGAACCCCTACAATAGGGATTCATAATGTAACTCCATATGAGAGGTTCTATGGTCATAAGCCTGACATTTCACACTTGAAGGTATTTGAAAGCATTGCATATGTGTATGTTCCTAATGAAAAGAGGAAGAAATTGGATCCTAAAGTTGTCAAGAGTGTGTTTCTTGGTTATACACAAGTCCACAAAGCTTACAAGTGTTATGTACCATCTACACATGAGACATTGATTAGCAGAGATGTTGTTTTTTATGAGTTGGCATTGTGGTATGGTAATCCTATTGCAGTGGCTACTGATAGATCATCCAGTACTAATAATGCTGAAAATACACCTACAAAGAGTACATCTATGAGTGGTCCTACAGGTAATGGATCACCTACAATAAGTCCTTGGTCAGGACACTTGCGGAGTCGTACTTCTGAGTCCATTGACATGGATATGCCAGTGAGGGGGAGATTGGATAAGGGAAAAGAAAAGATGCTTGAGGATGTCACAGGTCCACTTATAGTAGGTTATGAGTCATCTAGTAGTGATAGCTTGGATAATGAGTCGGGCATTCCATCTATTATGATGCATGGAGCAAGGCAGAGTCGTTATGCAACATGCAAAGCTTGGAAACTATGGAAAATAGATGTCAAGTATGCTTTCTTGAATGATGATTTGGTTAAGGAAGTATATATGGAGCAGCCCGAAGGCTATGTTCACTTGGACTTTTCTACATATGTATGTAAGATGAAAAAGGCTTTATATGAACTGAAACAGGCACCTAAAGCATGGAATGCTCGGATCAATAGTTATTTATAGCAATATGGATTTAGATTGCGTGATGCAGATCATAGTCTGTTCACGAAGAAGACAGATCATGGATATGTGTTTCTAGTGGTTTATGTAGATGATCTTATCATCACTGGAGATGATGAAGAGGGCATTGATGAAATTAAATCATGTTTACAGGCTGAATTCAAAGTCAAAGACCTTGGTGAACTAAAGTATTTTCTTTGGATTGAGGTAGTCTCTACGCCTCAAGCTATATGGCTGCTACATAAGTAGTATGCTCATGACATGTTACAGAAGTATGGTATGGCTGAATGCAAGCCTATGGAAACACCTCTTGATTAGAATGTCAAGCTACAGATTGATGTTGGAAATGACATAGAGAATGTGACCATGTATTGACAGATGGTGGGCAGCTTGATATACTTGACTATTACTCGTCCTAACTTATGTTATGCAGTGGGCTTGATTAGTCAGTTCATGCAGAAGCCTTGCAAACCACATTTAGATGCAGTCAGGATGATCATGAGATATGTAAAGGGTACTATAGATTATGGGTTGTTTTATGCATATGGAAAATCCCTTGACTTGACAGGGTATGCTAATGCTGATTGGACTGGTTGTTGTGCCTATGACAGGAGGTCAACGAGTGGTTGTGCATTTGAATTAGGTAGTAGTATGATCAGTTGGCAGAGTAAGAAACAGCCTATTGTTGCATTGTCGAGTACAGAAGCTGAGTACACAGGAGCTGCCTTAGCGGCTTGCGAAGCAATTTGGAGTTGATGAAACTGCTAAAAGACTTGGGAATACAACTGGAAAGCAGAGTGAGATTGCATTGTGATAACCTCAGCAGTGTTATGTTGGCTAGCAATCATGTCTACCATGCTAGGTCCAAACATATTGAGATTCACTACCATTTCATCAAAGAAATGGTTCTTACAGGGCAGATTGACTTGATTCATGTGAAGATTGAAGACCAGGTAGCAGACATATTTACCAAGTCTCTTGGTAAAGAAAAGTTCATATACTTCAGACTACTTGGAGTTTATCAGATGGTTTGAGCTTGAGGGGGAGTGTTAGAATATCAAGCTCCCGTTACTCTTTAGTTAATCTATCTTTATGTATGTGATCGACATTAGCTGGATACAACTGTATATGTGTGTGACATTCAATAAGCTGGTGTAGTCAGTGATTTCTTGGTTAGTCATACCTATGTGTGTAAGTCTCTTTCAGTTAGTATGATGGAAGAATAATGGAAGAAGAACAACAATGAGCTAAGGCTCATCTTTCACTCCACTCTGTCTCTCTCCCTCTCTTCCAACAGATTCTCCACCTTATGGCTCTTGGAGCTAATGCTAGTACCTTGGTTGATGCCTAGATTGTCATTCGGACATAGAATTTCAGATTAACTTCATTCAGTGCGTTGGCTACAATAGTCTTGGGCAGTGGTACCCCTATTCTATTTGTGAGGGCATTGTACCTTTGGCTCGAGAAGAGAGCATGTACCATCTTAGCTTGCAATCTGACAGTGGGCTTCAAGATGTCTACTAGGTTGATTCCATAATTTATGCACATTTGTTTCTTATTCATCCCTAGCATGCCATACACGCCTCTCTTTGGCCTCTTTTCTAGCTTGTCTACTAACCCCCATATCTTTCTCAACCAGATCCAAGCTAAGCACACATTCCACACTCTTGGTTACATCCCCTTGTTTGACCGTCACTATACCACTATTATTCTTAATATCAAAGGATCTAAGAAATTTTGTGCATCGTGATCTATTTGCTAACTGACCTTCTCAAGGTACTTTGCTAGATTGCATTGCTCGACAATCTGCTTGGCTGCATCCTCAGTTGCTATAAGTTCTTCTAGGTTGTGTACGCTCTTGTATCGTGACTGGTTGAAAACCTATATCTCTGTGTTTAAGTGATATTTGTTTTGTTCTTCTTTAGTAAATGGGACCCCTGCCATTTGGATTCCTATCATAACACAAAACTGACAATGAGTTCTCTTTGAAGGATAATTTTTTCTTAAAAAGTGAAGTGGTTAGAAGGAAACATTATCAAATAGTAAAATGTATAAGCCAAGGAATGACAATTATTCCTATCAATCAATCCATACATTTCATGCAAGAACTTTGTGAAGAATTTTTCACTAAATGAAAATTCAAATTTTCCTTCTTTTTAGAGTTCAATCATATTTCGATTCATATTCACCTTTCACCTTACTTTATATAATCATTGGAGGCTCTTATAGTAGGTGTGATGGAGGGTAATGCCATTGAAAGATCATGTACCCTCTCCTTCTAGGGTTTCAAGCTCCACATTGCCTATTCTACTAATGTTACAAACTTTGAAAGGTCCCAACCCCCTAAACTTCATCTTTTGTTTGTGCCCCTTTATAGAGTACAACAACACTAAATCTCCTTGTTCAAAGTCGTGTTGTTTGACATGCTTGTCAAACCAACTCTTGTTTCGTGCCTTCTCGCAAATTAGGGCATGATTTGCAATGAATTGGGTTTTAGATAGGCATTCTAGTTCTATTAGGCAAATTTTCCATGCTTCCTTGCCATCCCATCTCTCTTAGATCACTATTCTCAAGATTGGAACGAATAACTCAACTGGTAAGATTGATTCAATTCCATAGGTCATCTTGAATGGTGCCTACCCTCTACCACCGTTTTGTAGACTATCCTATAAGAAGCCGATAATGCTGCCATTAGCTTATTGTCCCAATCATCACTCCGTGAGGCACAGACCACCCTAGTTAGGACAGTCACTAGGATTTTATTTGTGGCTTCAGCTTGGTTGTTGGCTTGAGGGTAATACAGTGAGGATTTTTTATGAATTATCAAGAAGGTGGATAACAAGTGGTCAATCACTTCATTATGAAGTATGTGCCTTGATCACTGACTAGTATATGGGACATCCGAACCGTGAGATCACTCGATTCCAAAGAAATTTAGTAGTGGTCCTAGCATCATTTTTTTGAGTTGCGCGAGCTTTAGTCCACTTGGTGAGATAGTATATGGCTACGATTATGTACCTCGCTCATGAGTATTGTGCTACAAGGTTGATTGGACAAATGAAATCAATTCCCTATTTTTCAAATGGTTGGCATGCTATAACTAGGGTCAACTCCATCTTATCCTTACAAATAGGGACTTTGGTTTTTTGACACTCATCACATTGCTTCACAAACTTACCTGCATTGCGAAATAGTGTAGGCCACTACAATTGAGACTGGAGCACCTTATGTATTGTAGTGTCCTCATTGAAATGTCCTCCAACAATTCCACCTTGAGCTTCTACAAGCACATCATGCATCTCATACTCACAGATACATCTCTTCAATAGTCCATCCTGTCCTAATCAATAGAGTTGGCCAACAATCAATTGATAGGGTTGAATCTTTAGAATGAGATGTTTTAGCCTAGCCTCCTAAATTGGACATTCAAATAATCCATGTTCTAGGATGTGGACTATGTCATCTACCCAATAAGGTGTAAGGTCTTCTCTAAACAAATCTTTTTTGCTCGACATTCTAAATAGATGTGTGTCGGATAGGTCATCTACGATGCCTTGTCCAGTTGCTTCTCTCGTGGTTGTGCAAGATATATAGTCTTCCATGTAATTTTCTTTGCCCTTGCATACTACCACAAAGAAATAAAATTCTAATATCAGAAGTAACTATTAAGTAATGCATCCTATTGTGTAGGGTTTGTTGTTCATAAGATAAAGCAATACTTGATTAGCAATAAAGAAGGTATAGGGTGTAGCTAGAAAGTAATGTTGAAATTTCTTAACAACAAACGCCATAGCTAGACCTTCCCTTTCTGTTGTAGAGTAGTTCATTTCCGTATCATTGAGTTTTTTGCTTGCAAAGCCCATTGGGTAATCCAAGTTATGCTCTTCAAGTTGGCACAAAACTGCTCCCACGGGGAACTTTGATGCATCAATGTGCACATGGAAAGTAATGGACCAATTTGGGGCTCTCGTAGAATAGGTGCAATTGTCCTCAAAGCCTTTTTCAATTCTTCCTAAGTGCATTGCACTCCTTAGTCCACTCCAATACAAGCAATAGCTTGTAAAGTAATTGCGCAATGAGTGCATAATTCAACACAAACTGTCAATAGTACCCCATATGGCCGAGGGAGCACTAAATTCCCTTGTAGTTGGTTGCTGGTGGTAAATCAACAATCACTCTAAATTTGGAAAATTTGGTAGCAATGCCATTTTTTTAAACCATGTGTCCTAAGATACATCCATGCTTTATCCAAAACTTGCATTTCTAGGGGTTCAATTAGAGACTGTATTGTCTACACCGTTCAAAGACTATGCAAAGTTTGTCTAGGTAGTCCTTCCAACTGGAATGAATACACAAAACATCAACGAATAATTCTAGCCACTTTCTAACAATGTCCTTGAAAATGGTATGCATAAGACATTGAAAGGTAGCAAGTGCATTTGCCAACGCAAATGGCATGACTATATAGGCAAACACACCCCATTCTATTGTGTGAATACCATTTCATGCCTATCATCTGGGTGCACTTGCACTTGGTTATAGCCAGAGAAGCCATCCAAGAAACTATAGGCTTCCTTCTTTGCCACTCTTTCAAGCATGTGCTTGGTGTATGGTAATGGATAATTGTCTCTCTTTGTCGCTATGTTGACCTTTTTGTAATTTGCGCACACTTGAATCTTCTCATTCTTCTTTTGGACAATTACAATGGGTGATTTCCAATCTGTATGCTCATATCGTAAATGAATTTTGCATGCAATAACTTGTCTATTTCCTCATTTACAACATATGCATGCTTTGGATTCATTGCATATGGTCTTTGTTTGATTGGTGTTGTGTTGGGGGTCATAGAAATGTTGTAAGTCATAATACTCGGATTGATTCCTTTTAGGTCTTCTAAGGACTAAGCAGGTACATCTACATACTCTTGTAAGAGATTAATGAGATTGGCCTTCTCTTGCTTAGTTAAGTCTTCAGCTATGTACACAAGTTGATGCTTGTCCCCTTCCCTTGCTAAGTTGACTTCCTTAACTTTAGCAGGTCCTTCAATGGGTTTGCTAACCTATCCTTCTCGTTTGGCTCTTACTAACAACACTATGAGGTCACCCTTCTTATACTTATTGAATTTTTAGGTAAGTCATGTGGTTTCTTTTGTCGTTCATCTTTCGAGGACTTAAACTATTTCATTCTCTCTTCCTTGAGTCTCTTTTGCCTCAAATGGATCGGGAGATCCCCTTTGGTATGTTTGGTCTTAGGTGGTCGTGGGATTTTTGGATTACTCTCAAAGCTAACTTCTAACTCGAAGTTAAACTTGTATCCTTCATTGGAAGAAGGATTTTCCCCTAGTAGTCATAGCTTCGAGACTAATTCCACTCTAAGTAGTGGTGTGGTGCTTGATTGAACTAATCTAGCTCACTAATAGTCCACTATGTCCAGGTGCTTTAACTAGGTATGATCACAATTTACCTTGATGACTCCTCTTTTCACCCTAAAATCACTGGCATCTTGAGGTTTAGAGTCCGCTCTTATCTACTCAATCACTCATCCATTTGTGTTGTACTCTATGGTCTCAATTTCTTCCTCACTTTCCTCACCATTGGAAAAGCAGTCTTCATACTCATCATCTGAATCCTCATACTCAGATTGTTCATCATTCCCATGGTTACTATTCATAGGACTTCTCTCATTCGCAATGAGGGCCTAGTTGTAAACAGATTTAGGTCATGCACCTTAGTCAATTGCCACTCCAGATTCTCTATGAGATCCTTAAGAGGTTTAAAGTTTGCAATTGGGTCACCGGCTAGCTCTCTTTTCAAGTACTCAACAATTCTATGGAGTTCAAGTTTATTAGTTGGTACATGGTAGGTGATGGGTGTTGGTTGGCTGATGAAACTCATGGCCATCATGTAGAGAGGTACTGATGACGTAGCATCATTCTTGGATAACTCAAAAGCTGTGACTCCATTGGGTTTACTAGCTGCTTCTACAACTTGCCTATAGTCATCCTCATCATCTGAGAGTGGCAAGCTGATGGTTGGCAATACATATATCAAATCACATTCATCCTTAGGGCAAGGAATATACTCAGTTAAGGGTCCATGTTCATGCTTTCCTTGTGAGTCACCCTTTAGTATTTCAGAGATAGCATCAAGGTCAACTAATGAGGTTCTCCAAGTATCCATCTCTACTCGAACATATTTTGTCTTATTGCCTAAGAATATTAGGCCATTACCCCAATCCTCTATCACTCGAGCATTTCTCATCCATGGCCTACCTAACAAAATATCGTAATCCACTCCCATTAGGACTATGAAGTTAACCAAAATTTGGATTTTTGCTATCTTTAGAGGCCAATCTTTTAGCACTCCAAATGGTCTAACTTTCATTCCATCTGCTAGTGTAATATTAAACCATGCAGTTTCCACTGGTGGGTTTCCCAAAGCTTGCAAAACTATGTGGCTATGCACGCCAACTCTTGCTCTCATGTGTCCATAATTCCTTTCCATATGGCATCACCTAATGCAACAATAGATAAGATAGTGTGCATTTCCGTGCCCTCCCAAAAGGCATTCACCTGTAGAGATTTAGGCAATGGGTTCAGGGTTAAGCTTGGTATATGCATCTGTGCATCATGGTCAGGTAAGTCGATTGCTCCATGTCCATCAATTCTTTCTATCCACGGCTTCAACACTTGCCATAGCATGGGGTTTTGCCTAAGCAATTCTCCTAATGGCAAGGTTACATGATTTGATATCAGTGTTGTGAGAAAATTGCCAATATTTTTCTTTTCCTCTAACTCAAAGCCTTTCTGTGAATGCTACTTGGTAGTTCATCTGTCCATGGCATCCAAATTTTGCTTTTGTGGTGCTACATGGGGCGTTGATGTGCCTCTTGATTTCAAGTGCATAGGGGAAACTGGCAAACTCATGCTAGAGAGCTCATTAATCTCATCCTCCTTGATAGGCTTTACATCTTGCAAGTGCACTTGAGCTTCTTTCACCCACTCTTTGACTTTATCCACAACTTCTAATTGGTGTTTTGGGTCAATGTATTCTCCAACCTTGGCACTTCCCTTTTCCATTATATTTAGGGCCGGATGTTTCTATCTCCATGTCCATAACCTAATTTCCTTTTATCAATGTGGTGGCACTATCAGTTTTGAGTGTTATCTTAGTGTTTGCCCTCTTCCTTCTCCTCCTCCAGCTCTTCTTTCCATCAGATGTTGCATCTAAGTTTCTAGGTCCAGGTAATGAGATATAGGCTTGCTTCATTGGAGCTCAGGTCATGACATTTAGTGGGATTGGTGTGACTTCATTATCAAGTGTTTTGACAATAAAGAACCCAAGTGGTACTATTGGCACAATTTCCATTCTAGCAGAGGGTTTCCATCTAGGGCAATCAACGTGTACAAATGTGTAATTCTGCACTCTAGATAACTCAAGTTAGTATTGTCCCTATTTGCTTGCTCCTTTTTAGGGCAACAAGATGAAATGTACCCTAGATGTCCACAGGTCCAACATGCTAGTGGCCCTTGGTTTGGGCCCCCTCCTAGACCTCTACCTCTTCCCTTGCCTAAAGCCATAACCGACATCAACCTGTCTAAAGTTCATCAATATAGGATTACCCTCCTTGTCATAGGAGACATAGGGTTTCATATACATTTTGTCCTCCAATGACTCCTCTAGAAAGTGTATCGGAGCATCACTCAATGGATGGGCCATTATGGGTCCATGTGGCCTACAGATTCCCATGGGATTGATGTCAATCCTAGGGGTAGTTGGGTTCAAGTGATGGTAGGGATAATGGAGCTTCTCTTACAAAGTTAGGCTACCTATTCCCTAGGGATAGTAGGGCTGAATATAGGGTTGTGAGTATGGGAGCCTTCTTGGCAATCGACAGTGCATCGCATCATGCCCAAATCTACTGCAATTAGCACAATGCTGTGATCTAAGGGTAAGGATATTCAACTGGAAGATGGTTTCCACCACAATGTACACACTACATGTGGGGTCGCACTGGTCTTCTCAACATCTCTTGTAGCTTGGCTATCTCTAGCTTCAACTCAATTATCTCTTGGTTTTGGTTGAGGTTTTTTCCTTATCTTGCATGCTATGGCTTGATCAGTCACAAAGGGTTGTGGTTCTCTTGGTGTTCCTAGAAGTGGTATTCTCTTGTGGTGTGACTCTTGAGCTTCTCTCTCTCAACAAGTTGTCCACACACGTATTACTTCTTAAAAGACCTTGGCTAACACATTTCTTTGCAAGTTTGAGTTACTAGCTAAGTCCTTATAGAGTTCTTCATTTTGGATTGCATTGATAAACATGGTGGAGACTACTCTCTCATTGGATCACTCTGTTATTGGAATCCTCTTGTAGAGACTTCTCACGTGAGCGACATAATCTCAAATTTCCTCGTCTTTTTGGTTGACATTCATAAACCTGAAAATGAGGTTTTTTGAGTATCTGGCTTCAGAAAATCTCTTAATGAAAAGATCCTTTAGGCTATTGAAGTTGTTGCGCTCAACATTGTCGAGGCTAGTAAACCAAGTTGGTCCTTTGTCTCCTAGGCAAAATCCAAAAGCTTGTGTACACTGAGTGGGATCCATGAGGCTGTTTGTCTCACCCAGTTACTCGAATTGTTCAACAAAGCTATAAGGATTGTTACATGCTTGATACTTCTCAAGTTGATTTACAACTATAGCCATCTTGGTCTAGCTTCTAGCATTTGGGGTGATTTCCAATCCAGCTCTAGCGACGAAGTTGTTAGGACTGCTTCGTTTTGCTCTGTAGTAGTGTTGTTTAATAGACGCTTTGTTAGAAGCTCACTCAATGTAAGATACACTTCTAACACTCTCTCTTTATCAGCATTTTCTCCTACTCTACTTTTGCCTACAATGGCTAGGACTCGTTGGACCTCATTGAGCTCTATCTCCTAGTGTAGCCTCTGAGAACGTTGCTCCTAGTTGTAGCTGGCTATGCATTATAAGGTAACTCTTCCTAACCTCCTCTCCTCCTTAAGATCAACTATGATCTCATCTATAGATCTCTTGTGGTGTGCTATTTTCATTTGAGAATCGTATCGTGATATGAGTTGTTGTATGTCAACTAGAAAATATCCTAGGTCAAGGTCTTGGTTGCATGTGTTCGTGCTAGCACCTGCCATGTTGGAAATATCTTGAATGAATAAGGTGTCGATGAGGGTGATTAGGTTGGCTAAAGACAAGTCTCTAATTGTGATTCATTCCTTTCTTCACTTGGTTATCAGGTGCTTTGAGGCTGTTCACTTTTCAATGTTAGGTTTCTTGGTTTTATTTCCATGGTCCCAGGGGTTTAGCAAGTCCTGCAGGTGGGTTTGTTTCTTAGCTTAATTCCCCCTTAGTGAATTCCTTGTTAATTAAATAACTTCATAAGTTTATGCTCACTCACACACTTGGATGGTGCAATGCAAGGTGAGCTATGCACAATCAGGCTTTCAACTTTTCTCATGCACCTTAGTGCCTACAATGCAATGTGCAACCTTCAATGAAATCATTCATGCACGCACACACCTTGCTAGTCAATTTTGTATGGTTATAGCTCTTTTATGTGAGTTGTGATGATTCTCTATGGGGTTCTGTGGGTAGTCTTCCCAAGCAGTCAAATAGTGTCTCTATTGGGAAGTAAACTACAAGTGACTGGTTGATTTAATCAATTATTGGGATTGTCATCAAGGTAATTTCGATGTTGGCTAGCTCTATGGTCACACTTGCAAGTCTGAGATCCAGTTAGGGTCACCCAGTAATTGGTTCACAGACTTTGGTATGTTTGGGGGGTCTAGATGGTCCCAAAAAATGTGTTCTGGTTCAAATGGTCTGCAAATTCAAACATCCGAGTTGCAGGTCTTTATTCGTTCGAGTCCAAGACTTGGTTGTTTGAGTGGTGACTTTGGCATGTCTGAGTGATCAGATTCGTCTTAGATAGGGCCGCCCATCCAGGTCCGAGAGGGTGCATCTAAGTGGACAATTCAGTCATTCAAGCATCCGAGTGAGAGTTGTCCGAGTGGACCAACTCAATCGTTCGAGTGGAACTATCCAAGTTCGAGTGAGGGTTTTCTAAGAGGACAAAAGCAATTCGATCGTTTGAGGGGCTAATTAGGGCGTTCAAGGGGCTCGACCATTCAAGTCTTGGGGCACCATCCGAGCTCTTTTCTTTTTTCTTCCTTGCTTCTTGCTTGTTACAAAAACTTATCTTTTCTTTCTTTTGTCCTTATTTCCTCAACCTTAATGCATCCTACTAATGAAAAACACCATAACACGGATCTAACTAACATTCCTAAAAATCGTCTAAATCCTAAACTATCTAGCAAAGGAGATTGAGTGCCTTTCGACTCCCTCGCTTCGTACCTATACCAAGTGTCATTTCGGAGATGAACTCCTCTATCACTCGATTTGGAGAACGCAAGCACTCAAGCTTGAACCTCTTGGTCCTGACAACGGAACCAAAATGTCATCACTATCACTAGCAACCATTGAGACCCTATGGACCGCTTATTATTATCGAGCATTTCAAGCAAGTGTGGCAATGGCTAAATCTCACATAGCCGTGCACACTCTCACACAAGGATGTAATGATCTTACCATTGAATCCCATCATTGTAGTCTTCTTTCTCAAATTGTTTGATGGCTCCACGATTCAAGGTGTTTTTCAAGCAAGTTCCATCTCCATGCTCCAAGCTCCAATCTCCATAGCCGCATGTGCGAGAAAAGAGCAGAGGAGAAGGAGAAGATGAGCTTCTCCACTGTCCCTCACTCTCACACACTCACACTCTCCCTCTCTCACACTCCCTCTCTCATGCACAAGAAGGAAGAAAGAGCAAGAATAAGAAGAGAGCTAGTTTGCACACACACCAAGAATGAGCTTATCCATTCACTTTTTGGCTTTTATACATGTTCTTCTCCCCTTGGGCACCCAACCCATTTCCATGACCAGTGATCTCCCGGTCTTGGTCCTCTTTTCCACTCTTTTCCTATTATTCTCATGACTCCTTTACATGTGCCTTTTCATTTACAACTTGCTAGCATAGGAGGGAGCCCGTCACTCTTTTACAAAAGGCTAAAATGTGCTTTATCTCTTTTGTGTTTTGTTCTTGATTTTAAAAATTTTCCACACTTCTTGGTCTTCTTTTTCCATCGTGTTGTCTTCTTATGCTCCTTCTTAATCCTTCTTTGCACCTTGTTCATTTCGAGGGTTAACAGATAATTAACCCATAGCTAAAGATGTGATTTGCAACTTTGAATAAGAATATTGTGAACCAAACAAACACATCTAAGTTTGTCTTTAAGTAGGTCATAAAGACCGATAGCTCCCCATCATGAAGATTACTATCCACTTTGAGATGACATTTAGCCCCATCTATATCAACAAAGGTTAACTACTTTTCACCTTTGACTTCTTGGATGAAGGTCCAATGGATAGCTTCTATGAATAGGTCACACTCCTTCAAGGGAGTTGCCCTATACCTAGATTCCTTCAAGAGGGAGTTTCCCTATACCCAAACTCCTTCAATGGAGTTGCATCTTCTTTGGATATTCCATTGGAGCTAGCTTCTTCTTCCTTCAACTAGTGAATTAGGTTCCAAGATAGATTAGCTTGGACTCATAAACACAATCTTGAGTGACACAAAATGAAAGTACCATTACATTGAAATGAGTGTCAAGTACATGCTTATATAGCTTTTCGATAGTACCATTTTTCCTCTCTGTCCTTATGGAATTTTGGACATCTCTTCCTAGAGCATTCTAGAGCATACAACTTTTGTCATCTCTCTTATACAAAGCCTCTTCTAGGCATACATCATGTGATTTCTCAACACCCCCCCTCAAATGATGAGTCTCTACCCTTGCTGGCTTTTGCCCCCCCTTCGTGATCTTTGAGTGAGAGACTTGGAACATTACTTAGAGTGGACACAAGGTTTTCATATGGATCCTTGTTTACACTTGCAAGTAGTATGGCTATTGCTTCATCTTCATCAATATTATTCTTAAGAGTTGCAAGCTGGGTTTTTAGGCTCTTGAACTTGTTAATGTGCATGGTCATAGAAGCATTGTCTTTGATATCTAGTTTATAAAACTACATGAGTAGTTTTACCTTTGAGTTCTTTGCTTGGGTACCAAACATTCTATCAAGTTCCTCCCAAGCGGTTCCAACATTTCTAATCCCAGATATATGATGTAGCACATCATCACTTAGTCCCCAGGCAATGATGCCTAGTTCCTATTATTCATCTTCTTCCATTCTTTGGTTTTAAACTGGTCTTCTTCAACGAATCCATCTTCATCATCTTCCTTCTTGTTATCTGCATCATCTTCAAACAAGTCCCATAAGTCTTTCCGCATAAGATGGTACATGATCTTCTCCTTCCAGGCATGGAAGCCTTCACCATTAAATTTTGCTATATGTTTCACTTCAGTCATCTTAGTAGGAGGTCTTACCACGAGAACTCTTGGGCAATGTCTATCCTTTTACAATAAACTAGAGATTTATAAGGATTTTAATCACTGAAGCATAAACTCACTTTTAAGATCAAGATTATGACTAGAACAATAGGCCTTTTTCAATGCAAATAAATTTCAGTCCAAAATAGTTTAGTGTGAAAAGAGGCTCAATAGAGAGGGTGTGAATAGGTGTGAAAGAGGGTTAAGAAAAAAAAGGCATTTTTGATTTTGCGAACCTTAGGATAAGGTTAAGAACAAATGACAAATTGCAGGCGTCGCTTCTCTGTGGCTCACGATAGAACTGATGGCATCTTTCGATCTGTTGATGCTGATTGTGATGAGGGCTTCCCTTTCAGGCTTCAGCAAGCTCCACAGTTCGTGACTAGCTGAGATTGAACGACATGCTTCTTGTCATTCTTCAAGACCTGGTAGGTCTTAGAGATGCGCTGAGAATGGCATGTAGCAGAGCGCACTGCTGGTCCAATTGGGGAGGCCTGCGAGAGGCAGTCCAAGTGGACCGACAAGGCGAGCTTGCGGAATGCCGCTTTAATGTCCTCTGTAGAAGCATTCCTGGAGACTCTGAGTAGCTTGGTAATCCATAGTGATGGAAATCCATTCATGGGACTACGGATAAACTTGTTCCCCTTGCTTCTTTGAACCAATAGGCCCGTTATAATGTCTATAGATCAGCCTCAGTGATGGCTTCGAAGCAAGGCAACTTCAAGCAGGGCCAGGAGTTTGAAAAAACTAGGTAGGATTCTTATGCTATTTTAGAATAGCAACTACCTTATAGTGCTTCAATCCTTGGACAAGAAGGGCTTTCATTGTACCTATCACCTCCAAAGCAGGCTCCAAGCTAAGCCTGAAGTGGCTCAGCTTGCCCTCTTTCTTGATACTAGCCACCAACCAAATTTAGCTAAAGACCCCAGCCTTCCTGTCTTGAGCTTTATGACCTTGGACCTCTCGGGCTCCTTTACCTCGTATGCAATGGTAGATGGCTTTGAGGAATAGAGGAGATGATAAAGAATGAGATTGAGAAAGGACACACACTAGCTAACTAGCTTAGCCATGGCTCTGATACCATGTTGAGAAACATGGATCTAGAGCTAGTTGGCTATGGTGGGTGCAAGTTAAACACAGATACATTTTCAGAGTGAGGGATTGTAACTCAAATGAATTAGGTTCCAAGATAGATTAGCTTGGACTCATAAACACAATCTTGAGTGACACAAAATGAAAGTACCATTACATTGAAATGAGTGTCAAGTACATGCTAATATAGCTTTTCGATAGTACCGCTTTTCCTCTCTGTGCTTATGGGATTTTGGACATCTCTTCCAAGAACATTCTGGAGCATACAACTTTTTTCATCTCCCTTATACAAAGCCTCTTCTAAGCATACATCATTTGATTCCTCAACAGCTCTAATACTTTTGGATGTTGAAATGGTATAAGTGATATTTTTTATTTTATTTCAAGGGTAATCACTTATTGACTTGACGATTCATCTTCTACGGACATGTCCAAGAATGTCACATAAGAAGGACCATTTGAGTTTCTTTTATTGTGTGGCACTAGTGCTTATTGACATAGAGCATCATTATCTTTTCCTGAGAAAGGTAGAGCATGGCAAAAAGAGCCACTAGTGAAGGAAATCTTTGTTTACTTGATCCATTGTTTATGCATCTATTGTATAATATGAGATTCATTAATTAGTCCAAAGGGTATCAATGCATTCCATCCAACAACATGGTATCTTCATCCTCTAAAGCCTCTAAGGATACATCATCCTTTGTATTCTCTTTTGATTGGATTGATTCTTCCACTTCACGAGTCATAATCTTGCTCTTCACTTTCATCATCTCCCTCTTCAAAATTTGTCTTTGCTTCTGGAGAGGCTATGTAGGAGAAAAATAGGCTCTGTGTTTCTAGCTCTTTTGTTGTTTGTGAATCCAAAATGGCCATATAACAGCAAGAACAGTGCATCCATGCTTCTATCTCAGTGCCAAAATTGATTTCAGAGGTTATTCTTGGCTCATGTGTTAATTGCCAATTGGTAGTAATTTTTCTTCCTTAGGGAGTTGACTCATAGTGCCTATTATTAGGGACTATGCCTTTGTCTTCTTTGGAAATATTTGTTTTATGGCTTCTTCTTCAACCAATGTTTCTTTTGTAGTTTCTTTTGAGGAGTCGAAAGAGACTTCTAGGAAGGTAGATCCATTTCCTTTTTTTGGACCATATAGCTCCAACACAAATTTATTGGGTCCCCTATCCAGGGTTAAGGTTCCCTTGAAACAATCAATTCTTGTCCTGGCGGCTTAAAGCAACCATGGGTTTTACTAATAACAAGGGATAAGAAGCCCCATAAGAGTTAGGCTTCACCACGAGATCAATGAACTAGTAATCCCTTCCAGCAAAGGTAGTCTTGACATAGGGGAGGATGCCTAGATGTCTTATTCTACTCTTAACTGTTATAACCCAACGAGCTACTAAGTTGGTTGCATGTCATGAAGTCACAAGTCATTCATAGTCATATTTGTCATAATGTTCACTGTTGAACCTCCATCGATCAATGCATCTGCATAACATCTTTTAATCCATACACTAGTCTTTGGATTAGCTAGATCTAGAAAGGCATTGGCCACATCCACTTCTTTCACATGCTCTAGAGCGTTATATGGGCTTTGATATTGACACAGGGTTGGGAATTCTCAACCCATGTCTTCTGGTTAGAATGCATTTGCATCTTTTCATGTAGATAGGAGACAACATTGATAACTAACATAATGCTAGATTAGGCTCGAATGTGTCTAGGTCCTTGATTAAGCCATACTAAGTTGGTTCCACTAACTTTTCTAGTCGACTTGGAAATGGGGTGACACCCATATTCATTTTCCTTCATTCTTCAATGGGTTGCATAATTGCTTCACCCAAGGTTGGAAGCTTCTCCACCTCTTCTATCTCCTAGACTTCTTTTTTTGCTTCTTGCACTCTCTTTATCCTTCTATAGCATTGAAGTGCTTTGCAATGCATTGTCCTGCACTACTGTACTACTAAGTGGCTTCGTTGGGAGCTTAAATTTTACAGTTTTTGTATGCAGATTATTTTCTTTTGGAACTAATCGTTCTCTTTTTTTGGCACATGTAATTACGCCAACACCCAATTCCACCAAATTTGATATAGGCTCTTGAGCCTTCAACTGATTATCAATGGTGTTAGCCTTCACAAGGATTGGACTGGGACAATCTTTAACAGTCCTACCTTTGGCTTTGTATTGGTCGTATGGGGCTTATAATCCATGGACCTTCTAGGGTTTGGATAGTTTGGGGAAACATGACCCTTCTCTCTGCATCTGTAGCATTCCACTTTTGACCTCTGACCATCAACTGATCCTTTGTAGCTTTGAGAGAAAAACCTCCTTAGACTAAAATTAGGTCCAAAGGTTCTAGGCTTTTGTCCGATGACTTGGGGGACACTAAGATAGAGAGTATAATAAAGACATCGATCGGTCCAAAGTCATTGGACCAAAGTGGTGGGAAATATCGCCAACCAATGATATGCCTTGGCAATGAATTGCATCAATTTTTTTTAAGTAGAAGAAATTCTACAGTCCTCCACTAATTTCTTATCTTTCCAACTAGTGCCATCTCTTCCATTCTTCTCAACCTCTTTGGGTGCTTGTTAATGGTACTTTTCCTCTGGTGTATAGCAAAACATAGAGCTTGTGAGAGGACACTAAGAATATAAAGATCTTCATATAGCATTATATAGAGTATCTCTGATGGTAACAAACTTCATAGAACACATCATATTTTCATTACCACCAATCAAAAATGAAATGAACACCAAGCAATGCTCATAATTGAATGGAAATCATCTTGTAATATTCATTCATCTTCCACAATAATCCATAGTATTTTGTCTTAATATGTCTCATAATCTCACTCTCAAATATAATGTTTTCTATATAGAAATGGCTATCTCTCTCACATGCTCTCTATCACTCATTACAATTGAATACAATATAGTAATTTCTCATTAATCTCCATTTTGGTCTTGGAGTCACCTTCCAAGACATGCAAAAGGTTGCCAAAGCCACTATAGTGACCCTGCATATAGTAGACCAGTGACACTGTCACTCCAAATCTTCAATTTAGTCTTCAACTACTGCTTCAATCAACTAGCTAATTTGAGCTTGTATTTTCCTCCTTCCAGTGTAAGAAAACTTTCCCAAGCTAAGAAACCATCAAAGAGATATATAGAAGCATACATAAGCTAACAATTAACATACATAAGCTCAACAAAATTAACCAAACCTAAATAGAAAGCAACAAATCCTCATAGGTCAAACCAAACCAATTCCAACCTATCAAAAACCAACTCCTACATCTTCAATCATACCTAAAAACCACTTGTTCACAACCACAACCTCTTAACATAACCAAAATGGAGCTCTTACAAACACAAATCAAACATATCAGGACCAAACAGACACTCAATAGAACCCACCATCAAAACTCTTCAAACCAAACCAATAATTCAAGATCTAATAAAAAATACTCAAATTAAGTCAACATTCTCTTTAAAAAATCTCAAAAACAACCAAATCTATCCAATCATACATCAAATCATCCATTCAGCTCCAACAAACCAACAAAAAATAGCTAAAAATCGAGTCAATTTAGCACACAAGAGGCCATAGTGTGCAAAGCCTTCCCCAACGTTTGTATAATGATTGTCACTTGCAAAGGACCTTCAAACTTGATTAAAACTAGATCTAGAAAGCCCTCAAGGCATTCAATTCCTCCCCTCAAGGTGAAAATTCATACTTTAACAAAGGATGCATTGACCTAATTATCTTGGAATGATCAAGTTGGTAGCTTTCAATCTCAACTTGTAGACCAAAATATATTCTTGGAGCAACACCCCACAACTGACTTACAACTCCAAACTAAGTTTTTCATAGGAGCCCACCAACAGTCTACCCTAATGATAGTTGTACAAACACTAATGCTTATCTTTTAGGTCTAAGTGTTTAGAATTGTTAAAAGAGGAAATGAACCTAGTTTTGGACCAAGGATTGTCATGCAACATAGATTGAACAAGGCTTTAACCATGGAACCAAAGAGTGGAAGAGAAAAGTTAGGTCTCTCAAAAAAGGAACTAACTTATAGACCTTAAAGTTCTTATAGGCATCAAGGGCTAAAAGATATCTTGTACAAACCAAAAGCAAAATTCGATCCTAATATCCTAAAGGCTAAAGCCTTTAACATGTCTCGATAAAAAACCACCTTCTTCAAGAAACTCAAATATCGATGATGAATTTTTTGGCATTGTTCAATAGATCAACAAGCTATAAATTAATTATGGTGATAGGAATTGAGATATCTATGCCAAAGCTAGACTCTTTTAGCATGGTGTGATGATGATGATACATGCTATATGCAAGTTACAAAATAAGCTATAGGGAAGTTATCAAGTCCCATAGAAAATCACTCTTATAATGTGTATCTTGCTTATTCCTATCAATCCCAAGAAGGTCACATAGCTTGTTCTTGTTCAAGATACAACACATCATTGCATAGTTTATTTGAATGTTCACTTATGAATATACACATTATGGAAGTATATATGATTGGTTTTTCAAATTTATAAGTTGAGTTAAAACTTAATTATGTGAGAAACTTGAATAATATGTAAATTGAATTTGTGATAATTGAAAGTTTAAGGTGGACATTCATAATGTATGTTCTATTAAAAAAATGTGTTGCACAGGCTGCATTTCAATCTTCACAAATGTAACACATACTAAGTGTATTTTTGGGGGACACTTTTTGCATATAAATAGGAGTCAAAATGCAACCCTAAATAGGAAATGTGTTGTATACTTTTTTTAAATGTGGCATACAAAGAATGCCTCTGTCAAGTTAAGTAGAAATTTTGTGAAATAATGCCTCTATCAAGTTAAGTAGAAAAATTTTTGATGACTTATGCCTAATTTTTAGAAAGTAATGCATTGCATTATCAAGTATTCTATTATTTTCAAGACTTGAACCATGGACCATATGCAACACTCAAAAGTGTCCTAACCAACTAAGCAACCCCACTTCAAGGTGTGAATTCTTAGTTAGAAGATTTGTTGCATTGCCAAAAATATTTAAATGGACAAGAAAATCTCTCTATAAAATTAAGTCAAATACACTTCTAATGTTGCAAAATGTTTCTAAGCGTTTTATAGTTTGAGTATTGATTAGCACCTCACCTTTCAACTTGTGATAGTGACACTTTCACTAAAGTACTAAATTGCTTATACATCCAACAACTTCTACATTCATCCCTCCAATTAGAAATCCTTGTACTTGAAAGATTCAAGCTGCTGATAGAAATATATCATTAATCATTCCTCAAGGTTTTGGTCACATCAAGATGTGCAAAGATAAAGAGGTGGCAAGATTTGCCACATGCTATCAAGTATGCTTCTAAAGGGCCTTTTTTGCAGTGATACCAAGTCTATGCTTCTCAAAGGTCTTCTTGTCCTTTGTAGTTTCCTTTTGGGTTGATGCCATGAAACTAACTAATGTTTTCATATTGCTCAATGATTCTTCAACCTCCATATTCTTCTTGTACTAAAATTTTGTAGGTCAGCACATTTAGGTTCTATATTGGATACCTTTGTACCACTAGACATCCTTTAATGAGCCACTTCTTTTTTACTTGTGAGTCCATGCTAGCTCTAGTCATTGTGACTCAAAGACATGGAAGAAATTTAGAATATGTTAATCAATGTTTTTGGAGTAGCATGAACTGAAAATTTTAATGTTGCACATTACAATATTATGTAGCAATTGCAATAACTTGATGATATGCAACAAATAGTCATATGGATATTAATATGAAGCGTGATGATTCTATGAAGAAAGTGAACAAATGACAAATTTATTGTAAGTGTATACAAATTGCTTCAATCATCATTAATGGAACTAAAACCCAAAAGCATCATACTATGGTTTTTGTATATTATACTAGTGTTGCAAATAATGGAAGTTTGCAAAAATCATGCAAAAAAAAACTCTCCTTATAGACATGAAGATAAAAAGGCAAGCCATAATAGCTGAAAATACATGTTTATAATGTTGCCCATAGAAATTATTAACAAAATGTATAAAAAAGCATGCTACAAGAGAATGCACGAGTGAAATACCTAGGTATATGTTTGATAAGGAACCATAACAAATTTAAAGATGCACATGAGTGAAATACCTAGGTATATGTTTGATTAGGAACCATAACAAATTTAAAACTTGTTAATCTTGAATACAAGCAAAAAAACAAACATCAAGTTGATGCTGATTTTTATAAAAATTTATGAAATGCAATCACATCAATTATTCCATAGATGGGCAAGTATTCACAACAACACTGGCACGTATGTTCTATGAAACAACCATAGAAATGCATCTTACCCTTACTACAATTCAATCATCATCAACAAACTATTATAACCATATACATGTGCATGCATGTGCACGCACACGTGCGCGTGCGCGTGTGCGCGCACACGCACACGCATGCGTGCACGCGCGCGCGCACGTATATAAGCATCTTGCTATGGGTTACAATGGCTAAATGAATGGATGGTTTGTCAATGCATAAAATTTTTGGAGACTCATAAATGTGCTACTTGAATGCATGAGCTTCATGCCTTTATACTTTCCCAATTAGCATATGAAGAGCTTTCAATTTAGGGCTTTAGGCACAATCTAATTTGCAAGATGAGGAGCATTGTGAAGTATATAAAGGTATACAAGTGGACCTATAGCCCAAAATTCACAACATAGCATATTATGAGGAAGAGATGAACAAGAGATCTCAAAATGAGACCCTTCACAAACAGGATGTTCCAACTATGGGTTCTAGTGTCCTTGAGGTGACAATGGAAGAGATGTTAGATGCATTGTGCTACCCTACCCTTAAAGAAATAAGACAAGATGCAAAAAGGAAGGCAAAAGAGAGTTTCCCTTGACATGTAGTAAAGGAGCCACTTGACATGCAATGTTAGGAGCTACTTTATAATTATGCACATGTTAAAGCTAAGGTCATGCATAACCATATTAAGTCTTGAAACTTCTTTGGGATGCTAAGATGCCACTATTACGTGTTTTTTCCAATAGTTGGAAAATCTCTTGCAACGTGGGAATAGTGCCTAATTTGTGTTCAAAAGAAAAAAGAGCACCCCATAAATAGGTTCAAACTATGGATAAAGTTATGCATTACCAAAATGAGTGGATTGTACTAAGGCAGTAATAATTCTATAATCACGTCATGTATGCAAGGCATCTTGTTACAAACAAGACAAGCTAGGAAGTGAAGTGTCATCATGTAAAGTGTTGCAACATTTTTCAATCGTTCTAATGATCAAACACATGCTCATATATAAGTCAATTACTCTAGTTATGCCATGGGACAAAGTGAGATGCAGTATTGACTCATTGTCATGAAAACATGCAAAGAAAATGTTCAATGTTACCCTTTGAATAGATCAATGGTGTGGATCCATCTGGCTTGCCCTCCACTAAATGGTCTACATGGCATCATGTAGTGTTGGTCAATTATAACATCCCATAATGGTTAAGCATAAAGAAAGGGCATTTGATCTTATCATTACTCATTCAAAAAAGAAGTAGCTAAAAGTCCAAATGTATATTTAGCACGACTACAAAAGGAGTTGCAAATGGTATGGTTTGGTGTTGATGTAGTGGATGTGTCCAAGTATGGTAGTGAAAGGAAGCTCAATGTCTCTTAGTGATGCTAATATCATATAATTAGAATGGCTTCAATGCCTTAACAAAGGTCACAAATGCTAGGAAAACCAAGGAACAAGGTCTTGCACTAGGATGTGATGGACAACGAGTCTCTAACTAATGTTCATTTTATATTCACATCGCATTTGATTTATTGATGATTCATTTTACATGGAGTTTAATTTATTGGTGATTCGTACATGTAATTTTTAGCTTCTCTATATTTTTCGTACCATAATTATACATGGTTACGGTCACACAACCATCAAATTCAACATATGAAATAGTTGTGGGATAGAGATAAGGTTCCAATAAGAAAGTAGTGCAAGTAACAATGAAACCAATGTGTCAACATATATGATTGTCTATGTAGCCTTATTTCAATGTGTGTTCAATATTGGTACGTTCAATAGATGCAAAATAGTTTAAAGTGGTGTATCAAGGCCCTAAATAATGCTTGAAAGTATTAGAATGAACATTTTACATTAAGATTTTAATTGTACATCCAAACACATTAAATCTTCCACAGACTTAAAGTTGCATTTTGAACACGGCATGTTCTCTCTAGTGTTAAATCATTCAAATATATACAGCTACCCAATTCAAATCTAGTGTGGTGGTATGAAATTCTAGTGACAATGGTTCATCTACAAACAAAACTGACCAAAATCATTAAAGAGGAGATATTATAGCTAATTGTGAATACATCCACAACTTCACCAAAGTACACAAGTTGATAGTTCATTGGAAAAGAAAATTAAAATGGTGGCTCATGAGGAATAGCATGATTCAAATCAAGAAATGGCAGTAGAGCATGATGATGGTAATGATGTGATTTTGTTTACAAGCATAGATTTACAGACAAACTATACTAGACAATGCCAACTATATTTATATATAGGTGGATGTTGATCTATGTACTAGTACAATGTTTTTGTTAAAAAGAAAAAATGACACTCTATTTGCATTGCTCACACCATTATACTTTTAAGGAATTGTCTCAACATTTTATTAGATTAATAAAACAAGAGAAGATGGTGTGAATTTTCAATCAAACTATTCAAAAGGATAATTTTTTATACTCTTTTTGACTAATATTTCTTACACTTTTCAACTTTGAGCACTAAAACTGATTGTAAATTAAATGCCACATTTTATAGCTCGTTCAAGTCCAAACTATGCTAATTTAAATACTAGAAGCAAAACAAGGCATACCAAGTCCAAACTATGTTGATGTTAAATACTAGAAGGAAAGCAAGACATATCAAAAGGGCATGAGGAAGGTTTTAAAAATAACATTAGACCCTTAACCCCAAACTCTATATCCTACATTGTAGCCTCATCTTCATTTGTTAAGTGACAGTAAAAGGAAAGTGCTATTGAAAGGTCATGTCATCCAAGATAAATGTGTTGCAATATGCATTGCCTTATGGTATCAAATTTTAGATCGAATCTTATGCCAATGACTCACTAGACAACCCAAAACTCAAATGTGTACGCCTCCACTTTAGTCATCCCAAATGGCATTTAGATTATTAGCCAAATCAACCAAAGTTCTTGTTACCATTGAAAAAAGAAAACAATCTTATAGTTCAATCTAGCTTACGCAAAACATGTGCTTGATGATTGGGTTGGACCTTTAGGGTAACCCATAGCTTAAAGTATGTGAACATAAATGCCAATACTTTGGCTTCTTACCAAGGTTAAGTTTATAGAGACCAAGATTGACGTTTGGAGACTCTCCACTTTGTTGTTACATATTAGGCTCAACATTATGCATCCATATTCACAACAAATATATAATTATCCACGACAAACATAAAATTATTATCATTTGTTGATCAAGTTGTTTCTCAAGTATTGGAAATCTTTTGAACAAAGTATAAAGCACAAGACATAGCAAATTATGGTTACAAATACAAGTTGTTCTCCAACAATCCATAGGGGCCTCACTGCACTTAACACAATAAAACCACTCTGTCGTAGTTTGCATTTGCAATAAAAATGACAACTTATGAACAATGAGGAAGGACACTAAACTTGTAAAGTCGGCCAAGACTTTTGCCATCCTCTTTTTTAGGGTTCAAAGAAAACAAAAGCCAAAGATTGGTCTTTCATGCATAGATGGATGGAGAGAGAAGAGAGAGAGTAGAGAACATATGTCAACTAGTGTGAACGTGAAAGCTGCAGTTAAATATTTTTTAAATGTAGTAAAAGCATTGAATGAAAAAGGAGTTGTACAAGTAGACAGATCTCTACATGTAAGAACATTCTGTAGTTAATATGTAGGCAAATGACTTCTAAAGACCACTAAGACTGATTTAAACATCTTGATAAATGCTAATATTTAGCTAGGATCAACCAAATATTGCCCTGTAAATGTCTAAATAATCTATGGTGGTGGTAATGACTTTGGCTCAAACAAAGGGCATGGTGTGCTTATGCCTGCCAAATAAGTGTGCATGCATGTGACTCTACATCCTACAAGACATCTCAGCTTTTCTTAAACATGCCTCTCCAATGTGAGCAACCGTAATCTCAGATGAAGAAAGGACCTACAATCTTAGATACGGCCTGGCAAGAAGCGGAATGGCTGCAATGGGAGCCATCCTGCAAAGGAAAACAGCCACACAGAACATGAAGAGCACCATACATAGGTTTCCCTATCCATGGGATGTGGTTGGACTTTAAACCACAAGAGTTCAAAGGATAACTCAAAAACAGATTTTCTTGGCTAAGCATTAACAGGGCATTTACATTATGCATGCAGCTGCACTTACATCATGCATGTGGCTTCCGGTTCAGTAATAGTTCTATACAGCTTTGGTGACTTACCTTTTTATCAGAGCATTTACATCATGGATATGGCCGCATTTACAACATGCACATGGCTTCAGAATATTTTGCTTAAAATCTAACTCTACTCTGGGAAGACATGAGTGTCACCCCAATGTGTTTCTGTTTCGTCCGAATTGAAGGTGTACCTTCTTCGGCCTCTAAACAGGCTTACCATCACTGAAGCATGCCAGATTATCATTGAGAAATGCACTACCATTTGGTGTCAACAATAGTTGCTGTATCCCAAATGCAGCAGCCTTCTCGTTGTCACTCCAACTCTTTCCATCTTTTCAACAATCATTTATGAATCCTAGGTATTTGTTCAGCAGGCTCTGGAACAGATTCACCATCATTGAAAAATGACAGAAAATCCTTGAACAGTGCACCTCCTTTTTGCTGCAAAGATAGTTGTGCTATACCGAAAGCAGCAGCTTTCCAGTCAACTTTGGGGCGAGTAAATGTTCCACCTACTGGAATCTGCAAAACATTGTGAGCCTCAAGATTTTCAGATATTAAATGTCGTGATTCTGTTTTCCATTCAAGCTTCTAAACAGCACAATAGTCCCAACCTTTAAAAAGTAGCTCTCTGACAGTTGTAGGCCAAAAACGTTGTTGAGTGTCACTGAAGGAATGGCTATTGTCATCTTGACTGCCTCATCTAACCAGTTCACAACTCCCCAAGTTGCAATTGCACTCTTTCCTGCACTCACAATAATGATATGCAACTTCACCAAGGAACAAAGTTCTTTACAGCAGAACAATTAGAGTGCATTACGGATTGAGGATTTACACCCATTTTAAAATCTGCTACTATTCCATTTCCATTTGCTGGCTAGCACATTGCAGGCCTGCAGTGCCTAGTGCTTTCCAGCTCCTACTACCTGCCCCTTGCATAGATGATAACCTCTATGCTGAGTCGACTCTCGTGTCTACTAACTTGGGGCACTATCTGGCCTTGCCCACAAACTACTGACAACTTAAGATTTAACCCAGCTGACAGTGTCCCAGTATAAAGGGTCAGGTCACATTGTTCCAATATTCTTATGTGCCCATAAACTGAATTGACCTGTAGACTAATTGAGGGTAGGACTACTCCAGTCCCACAAGACCCATAACATAACACTGCACGGAGAGCTAAAATTTTGGCATTGAATATTCACACTAGGAGACCAGCTTGCCAAATGGACCAAGGATGGACCGCCATTTTAATCCTAAACACCTACAACCATGATCTGCACGATGAAGGACAATTTCCAGATGTTGCCTCCACAGCGTAAGCATTTGGTGATTTTGAATAACAGCTATGTCAAGCATAACAAGCATCTGACTTAAGATGGCTTGCCATAGGTGATTGCAGCACTGGATGTAAAATACATGAAGGTGTTGATCTTGTTTGGTATCATTTGCAACTCTCGCACAAGGAACAAAGTAATATGGCCAACACAGATGGGCAGTGCCCACAACTACATCAGTCAGTTCAAATCTCACCTGCCAGAGATTAAAGAAACTCGTTACCCTCAAGAAGAGGAAAGGTAGTAATGGGATTGGATGATCAAAGAACATTACAAAAATAGCATGTACAACAATGCTAAAATCCCATATTAGATAAAGGGTGTTCTTATAAGGCTTTCTTTGAAATGTTTGCATCAGGTGAGGCAGCACATTTCTAGAGTGCAAATGACAAACGGGGTTGACACAAACTTGGCAACAGTTTGGAATAAAATTGTATTGCTCACTTTGGACAAGCTTTTGCTCCACCTCTTCCTTGCAATCCAACCATCATGCAGCCAATAATGTAATGCAGTGCTATTTTAATCTCATAACTGATTGCCAGGAAGCCTTCAAATGTCTCTTTGTAAAACAAGACTTCAGTGTAACACTACAAAGCTATTGAGAGGATGACATTCCTGGATAAGAAACCTTTCTGCAGTTTTGGAATCAGCTGTAATGTCCTTTGCTGCAAGATGGAACTAGTGCCTCCTTTAAAATAAGGCTTGGAAGTTGCGACTGCCCAGGCCCCAGAGTACAATTATCTCGAGGGTTTGTGACTAAACGTCAATAACATTAATGCCTGTGCTTTACTAGCTGGTTATAAAACACTCACTCATCAGGTTTTGAAATATACTAGAGACTTGCATCCCAACAGTAAGGCTTTGTCTCTCAATAAGAGACTTACATATTACATATGCAATACACATGCAGGCATTGAATCTTCAATATACCAAACAGGAAAAGCAGGATGAGTTAGTGGTGCAGGTGAAAGAAGCAAAAGAATTTGACATTGTTTACTAAGCTTTCCCTACTCAAATCATGCAAAAACTTGGGTTTGGGCCTGACCTGTGTTATATGATTCATTAGCACATGAAACAGCATTGCCAGACCCGTTTTGCATAAGAGATTTGTTGGTGTTGGCTTAAATATTTTTTCTGATTTAGTCACCAGTAATAATACCATTTAGAACCATTTTGGGTAACAGACTATAAGACACAATTCTACAAAGACGCACAACTCAAAAGAGACAAGAGAATCCAGAGGTACAAGTACCCTCCTGCTTTGTATTGCAGCAGTCAATACTGGTGGATATAAGGGAAGAAAGGCTGCCAGCATCCAATTCACAGTGCAGTCCAGCCCATGCAATCCTGCACACTACAAGTTCCGTATCCACAGAGTATGGCTATGATTCTGATCATGTCTCAGACAGGTCTCCAAAGAGCTACAAACACACTTGGTCGTGATACCTAGATCCACAGACTTGTAAGGTCTGGTTCTTTGTTCTTGCTTATGATGATCGAAAAGGGCCACGAGCCCCTTCATAGGAGCCAACCATGTACGAAAGAAAGACAACATGCCAGGCTGTCCAACACATACCATGGGCCTCTTTAGATTGCTGACAGCGCCGACGAGGTTGCATTCAGGTTGAAGCTTTGTAGTAAATTATCGCAGCCATAAGAGAGTCAGAGAAACTAGCCAATAATTTGAAATTAACTTAGGCTAAGATCTCAAGTGGCTTAACACATCCTCTCAAGCACAAAATAGAATCCCAAGGGGGATGAGAAAGTAGCACCTCTCTGACTGACAGAAAAAGTGGAGGGTGGAACATGGCTGCAAATGACATTGCACCAATGGCATGGCAGCAAGATCAGCGTAACCATGAAACACATTTCACTGGCCTTAAAAGGTGAAACACTTGAAGTAAAGGAGAAGAGTGGCAGGGCAAGGGTAGAGGAGCTGTGGCTGGCAAGCATGCAGAAGAAGGGTGGCAGCACGTCAAGATCTTCTTGGAGGTCACATGCTTTCCTTGTGTTTCGACAATAGCTTGAAATAATCTGTTAGTCAGGTTTTTAAGTAATATCTTCATGGGAATCGCTAGAAGAACCAACTTTGCCCCCCTCATACTAGAAGTTGAAAATGCAGCACCTCTTCTGGGGCCAAAACATTTCACAGTCAAAATGCAGCTGTCTTGGAAGTCCCCAGGGTTGCACAATCACGACACCAGGGCTGGACTGCAAAACACAGGGGATATGATGACAGCCAGCAGCAAAATCGCCTGATCTGATGACAATCAGCAGGAGCAGCAGTTATCCCTGACCCCGGCACACAAAGATGATGGCCATGATGACTAGCAGGGTGCTGATGTGGGCTGAACGCAGGGCCATGTGGCAGAGGCATGGCAAGTTGACAATGAAAGTGATTGCCTAAGGGATTGTAGAGGTGAACAGCATGGCTCTGGACTGCAATGCTCCCACGAACAGCAATCATTCTCCTTCCAAATAAGTTTCAATGGCGAGGATAGAGTATGTGCTTTGAAACCATGATAGAACCAAGACATAAGAGGAGTGGACAACACAAAAAGAATGAATATGTGGCAGAAGCAAGGAATTACAACTCAGAACGAGGCCTGCATGAAAAGTTGGTCAGTCCCCAAAATTGGGTCTAGACCATAAATGACAGCCCAGAGTTGAGGTCATACATCACCAAGAAATGACACAGATATGGAGTTGGATCAAACATCTCAAGCAAGTGTAAGCTCAATAGTTGCCTACTCATGGTTACTGGGCATTTTGGCCCGTGATCTTGTCGTTTTGGATATATATGGTGGCAACAATATCTCAAACGAATGTGTGCTCGAGGGTTATACCAAATATCTCAAGAGGATGTGAACTCGAGAGTATCTATTCATCATGACTAGGCATTTCGGCCTGTGATCTTGCCATTTTGGGTAAAACAGTCACAATGGTAGCTGCTCGAAAATGAGGACGGAGAGAAGGCAACAGTAAGAAGTTTGAGTCCTAGCTGCCATAGGCTAGAGCCTTTTGGGAATCTTCAAGTAATCAGTTGCCCATTAATGGATTTGGATGGGTGCACTACAGCTGAGGCAGCTGCAGTTCTAGTGGGAGAATGTAATACACCAACCATTACCCACAGCAATCTGGGCACATGGTTACGTGCAGACATGACTAGCTTTGGCAATGTGGCAATCAAACATTATGCTACACGGAAGTTGGGAGTGGCGGCCATTCAGTTGGCTGACTGGCTGCTAATAAACAGTAAAGTCAAGAAAGTAAAATGATAAGGTGAAGCTAATGGAGGTCTTTAGGGATGGAAATAGAGCAATTAGCTAGAATAAGTTTTTAAGACATCTCTGGCCAGAGATCACAGGCATTTGCCAAAAACTCAAATGCCAATTGACTTAATTTATGGTATGTGACTTGGAAAGCAAAGAAATAATTCACTTATTTGGGACTTTTGCATGAATGGACTGACCAGAATTCAAACAACATGTTTGCAGTATTGCACAAGATGCAACTTTTCTGGTCTATATGGCATGTCCGGAATTCGAACAATATGTTTGCAGTATTGCATATGGCAAGTATGTTTATACATAGAGATAAAGAGTTCTTACACTCCTGTCCAGGGGGAAGAAACTTTGTTGATCACACTTAATAACTCTATATACGCAAGATCCTCGTCACAAAATTGTTGTTATGGCACTGGACCCAAAAGTTTCTATAAGAACAGTTGAAACTTCTTTAGTCATCTGAGAAAATATGCTAGAGATACTTACCTGCAATTAGGACGTCGATTCTTGAACATTTTAAACTTCCTTCCATGTTTACATGAGCAGTGATGTGAGATGTTTGCACACTGACCTCTCCAATTTCTTTGGCTATCTTCTCCTTGCCCCTAGAGAGGAGAGAGAGTATGCCTCCAGCTAGTGGACCTCTTGCTAAGACCTGATACACAATAATGCTTTAGGCGATTCAATTTGAACATCATGCTTCATGGAGATAATTCAAGAAAAGCATAGTAATATTTATATGAGATACTTACACAAACTGAAATACGAGAGTAGAGTAGACCATTGGACATGAATTGTGCTGTTCTGATCCAGTTACTGACATGAGGCCAGTAGCACAGGCTTGTTTGCATATCTGCTCTAACTAGTAGACAGAAGTTGTTCACAGCCACAGACTCCAGAGGTACTGAACCTTTTCCTTTACCTCCACTCTTGTACTTCATCATGAGCATGCCTGAGCCCTTTCCACTCTCATCTTAGCCGGCAAGCTGCTACTTTCTACTTCTTCCCTGCCCACAAACATCTATATTGTATTTTATGAAACACTCTCTCTGTTTCTCTATGTTTCTGTGTTCACCACTTCAGTGTTTTTTTGTGAGGGAGTGAACAGGGGTATTGAATTTGGTGCCACAGCCAAAGTTTGGCTTTGGTGCAGCACATGGAAAACATGCCAATTTGCAACTCTACTATTTTGTAGAAAGCTGTGCATATGGGACTAAGTTCTACCTGCACTCGTTGGCCACACCCACCAAACTTCATTGCACATCAGGGTAAAAGGGCTGATGACCCCATCCTCAATTCCCTACCTTCTAGGGCCTCAGTGATTGGATGGCTACCATGTAGAAGAATCACCAGACCCTGCATTGCAGTCCACTCACATCAGCCAAACATGCGTGTTCTAGAATCTAGAGGCTGTCATCCTTAAGATTCTAGGTTCAGATTTGATGCATCAGGTCTCCCCCTCAGAGGATCTGCAATATAAAATGGTATCTCATGGCAGGCAAACCGGTGACGGGTCACTTTTCACAGATGGTGATTCTAGCTTACCTCTTCTCTCATGCCTCTGATTCTTTTGCCTGTGGTTTCAGGCACCCTCATATGCAGCAGGGCTGGCTACCCTCCAGCCTGGTTTTGAGAAGGGTGGTTGTTTGCCAAGTATCACCTTCTCCCTTTCTCAATTTTAGTTCAGTTGCTCGCTTATTTCTTTTCTCCGTGATACAAAATACTATGCAGTTCTACTGTCAAACATTGAACTTAATTTTTGTCACACAACAAAGCATAATATATAAAAGCCAGCAGGATGATGTGAATTTTAAAAGTGTGCTGGAGGAAGGTTTCAAGTACACATGAAATAGATTACAGAACCATTATACTTTTTAATTCCAAGTCTGCTTAAGTATACATGTTCCCATCATGCCATTAGTTGTGTTTTTCATCTGGACTCTACTTGCAGGTATTCCCAAACTTCTACACAAAACAAAAAGAAGTTTCGATAGGAAAGGAGACGGTGTGAGCTATATTCCCAAGTCACCTTTGTCTCATGATTGTAATGTGTGCAAAAAGAAAACAGCATTCCTACATGCACAGGTCTGAAGAGAGACCCTTCTGAAATGCTTGCAATTAGATGAGCAAACAGGTTTATGGGAACAGCCATACCACTTTCATTGGTTCGATGTCAATTTGGAAACTTTCTGAAGGCAACATCAAATGTTCAGGGGAAATATAGATCACCAAGTCTGGCATATCGTCATCCTGAATGGCAGGTCCAGCTATCTCACCCAACAAGGGATTTATACGAGCTAGATGTAACTGAGCAACTGCAGGGCTTAGATCCATCTGAAATAAAGGGCAGCTGCAGTTACAGATGCAAAACTCAATTGCAGCCAAGCCAACCATCAGCACCAATGAAGAAATGATGCAAAGGGCGTACCTCCAGTTTCATTGGCCTAGCAAGGTCAAACTTTTGTGTCCTCAAACTCAGAAAACCAGCAGCTTCTCCTTGAGAAGCATCGGACCACATATAGGCTTTCAAAGGCAGACTACTCTTTCTTGTTTGAAAAGATTTACTCAAGTCATTGTCATCTTCAACTGCCCAGTGACCAATCATAATGTCAATAAAAACTCTTCGACCAATGGCAGCTGCAACATCATCCTGCACCTTGAGATTTCCATCAACTAATCTCAGACCCCCCACAGGATCTTTGACAGTAGCCTCAAGTGAGATATTAATGCTCATAGTCTTTTTTTGGTCATGCAGTGTGGACTGCTTAGCTTGCTTCTGTGAACGCAATAGTTTTTTTGCAGGTGCCAATGCCAAGGCTACTTTTAACAAGCCATTGGTCCTGTCTTGTTGTAGATCTATAAATGGACCAGTAATAGTGCAATCACCTGTCAAGTTTCAATGATTATCATCATGCATGTGCCCAGTCATAGTACAACATATCAAACGAGAAAGTATCATTTGCTTTTCTAAGTTGTGCCAATACTTGACTGCTTGATCAACTCGACTTGGGACTGCTGTTTAACCCAGAATGCCTGAATACAGGTTTGAGTGAGACTCGCACCCACCATGGTCCTAAGTCACAGAGAACTTCACCTACTCTCATGCATATACCAATATATGCCAATTGGCTTGAATGTTAGAAACAGCTAGACAAATTTATTATGATGAGAAGAGACAACATATATGATCCATGTACTGGGAATATTGAACATAGATGACCTTTCCTAGCTTGATAGGGGATACTAAACACAGGACCATGTCACAGTAATGAGAGACTGAAACAGAAGGATTTGATCTTCTTGACAATATAAATTGAACCTATAAGAAGGAAATGTGATTGAGAACATCATGAGTGCATGAGAGTGCATAGTATATGTTTTTTGAAACACAGTATACATAATTTTTGTGCACTCAATTACTGCAGAAATTGGAGATGTAGCATTATACAAACTCTGATAACAGCATGTTCCCCTCCTCAAGTAGCCAATGAGACATTTTAGGGTTCAAAATGCTAACAACCTTTAGAAAAAACCAATGGTCACAAAATAGTTATAAACTAAATATGACAAATCTACATTACATTTTGATCTGCCAGTTCATTATTCCAATTTCAAATCTTGCAATCAAAGTTATTTCTTCCAATGGTTTTCTAAACCTTCGCAATGGATGAAAGAAAGATCTCCTTCCCTTTTTCCAATTTCATTTTCTCACATTGTGTAATTAGGAAACATTCAGTTACACTTTCGCTAAATACAAGACTCCAAATTTCAATTTCAAGGTCTCATTATTTGCTGAGAACACCATCCATGCTTGACGTTCGAGATTGAACTTAGTCTAACCCAGCTTGGCCCCTTGGTCAGGACAAAGCTGTACAAACATTTTGTCATAGAGCGGGTGATAGAAAACTTAGTCAAAAGGAAAGAGAATAGTCCCAATGAATGCCACTTGGATGCTTTTATATAGCTTTAAGACCATGAATGCTTCAGCCTAAGGTATTCAAGCATAGTTTTCCCACACTTCAGTACATGTATCTGTATGCATATCCAAACATACAGAACAAAGTTATGGCCCAAGTGTTTATTGAAATCTCCACACATATTGCTTAAGTCTTAAGTTTACTCAAATATTGAATTTTTCCAAGGATCCAGAGTTTTTGGATAAACTTTTACCAATTCAAGAAAATAGCAAAAACCTCTCCCAATATAGAATTTTGTCCAAGTCCTTCAAGTGGAAAATTTTTCACTAGACATGTGGGATCTCACTATTATATGCATAGCCTCCTGCTGAAAGTTGAAGAACCACAGATAGGAATGATGTCACTTGCTGAACTGCAAAATGCAGGAGGGTTGCGCCTCAGGCTGAGTGGGTTGATCAAGAACAGTCTGGAAAATTCCTTGCAGATATAGTGATCATTAAAAAAATATTGCTGGGAATAACCTCGACCAGCATTAAAGCTGATTTCATGAACTGGGGCAGCACTAAATATATGCTGCATAGGTATTAGGATGACCAGAAACTGCTGTCTTGAGTGTGGGAATTGTTGTACACTGTTGCATCGGTAAAATGTAACAGCTTGAAGACTCCCACCTTCCCTTTGAGTATCCTGCCCACTTTTATGGCCATATGACCGGTCCTCCCTCATTTGCATGCACCTAAACCTTCTACTGTGTGAATTAAATTGTGCACATTCTAACCTCATTTGCATTCACCTAAACCTTACTCCTACTGTGTGAATTAAATTGCGCACATTCTAACCTCATGGTGCCACTCAAAAATTGTGTACAATTTGCACACAAGGGAGCTCAGCTCTCAATTTTTTACAACAAACATCAAAGATGGCATTGTACACAGTAAGTGGGCAACAACACAGCTCTAACGTGGAGTCAGACCATTGACACACGATCAATACCTGCATTTATATCAAAAATAATGGCAGGAGCCCATCTTCACAAAGTGTGACTGGTTGTTGCAATAGCTTGATTAGAAGCTTGAGGTAATTGCAGGTTGCGATGGAGGAGGGATCCGAGCAGTTACTGAATTCCCACACAAAGTGGCTGAAAGAAGGCACTAAGTCTAAGGGCTGGAATAGATAGGCTTAGTCTGAATCCTGGAAAAGTTATACCTTCCAATTTCTTCATACTCCTTGCTATGCCTCTGTGGATAAGGGCAATAAAGTGGATCTGCCCTCTCATCTTGATATGAGCAGCAGTGAGCTTCTCATTCCCTTTTGTGGTTTTCGAGGGTGGAATATCGCCATTCTGGATAACCTGGCCATACTTCCCTTTTGTGGTTTTCGAGGATGGGATATAATTTGTTGAGGGGCAAGGTATGATACAAAACATCATTTATCAACAATAGTAGACTGTGCTAATTTATTTATGGCAGTAGATAACCTGGCCATACCTCCCTTGGTTTCTTGTTAAGATATCTGCTTCTACTTCCCTATGCACAGGGCTATAGATCCAGCTGGTTGAGCAACTTACTTGCTATGTATAGCCTACCTGAATGAGGAACCATACTTTGCATAGGGGTAATGGTCTCCTGAACCTACTTGCCTTATTTACCTTGAAGTCAAATTATTGAGGTATCTAATCTATGTCTTTCTTAGCACCTTTGTACAACTTCTTTTAGATTTTCCCCTTCTTCTTGCGGTAGGAACTCAAGGAGAAGAGAAGATTCGATTACCTTTTGGAACTGTGCGCTCAAGGTTTGCACCATAGCAATGTATGCCTCTTTTTGCTATTAATCCTCTCCTTCTGTTGATTGCTCTTCAAGTCCATCTATATCAAACTCAGGTAGTTTTGGCAAGTCTGCTAGGGGAATCATGACTGTGGGTGGCTCTATAGCTATAGGAGACCTTGGATGGGGTGTCTCTAGTTTTCATAAACCTATTGTCTTCAAGTCTTCGTCCTCATATCCTTTTTTCCTCAAATGATGGGCCAAGTCCTTCATAAACTCCAAAGACATTAGGTTGATCCCACGAGCCTATTACATGCTCTCCAAGGTTCCAACAAGATCAATCCTAGTTGACCTTTGAGTTCATTTTCTCCTAAGCCCATGGCTCTTGTTATGTGGCAGCTATGGTCTCCTGTAGGCTAGTGTATATAGCCTTCCATTGACCTTATACCTATTGATGCTCTTCTCTTTCTCTCACGTGAAGATTTGTTTTTGCCTTCTTTTGAGCAAGGTGGAGTGTGATGTCCGTGAATTGGAGATTGGTTTCTAACATTTGTTTATGTAACTCTTTCACTTCTTTCTCCCTAGCCTTAGTGCTAAGTCTCTCTCTTTAAGTTGAGCGTGAAGCTCTTGTACCTACTTCTCTAATTGTATGATGAATTTATTGTAGGCATCTGAAGTCTCATGCACCCTGTCCTGAAGTTCCTATCTAGTCTTGATTGCATCTGCTTTATCCCTTTTGAGCTCTTCGCACAACCGCTCCAAGTCTCCTAATCCACCTGTTGTACCTTGTCCTATAGATGGCTCATGTGCATTCTTGGAGAATTTGGCATGGTGATGTCTTTCCTCTTACATTATAGTGATGACTTCTAGTGAAGGTTTTGCTTTGGTAATCTCCATGATCTGTGCGTGCATATTCCTATTCGTATCATCAATTCATGGAAAGTTACTGAGTCAACTAGATGTGATTCCTCCATCACTTTCCCCTTCACCTTCTTAGAGCTACTCTTCTCTCTTTTGGCTAGAATTTCTACTACCTGCTATGAAATAGATTAGATCTTGCTCATTGCTTCCTCGAAAGATTCTCTTGTGGCCCTTTCATACTCCTATTGGTTGTGTTTTATCCTAGCTTTTCGACTCCCTTTTAGACCTCTTCTTAGAGGCACGGATTATCAATCCACATCCTTTCAGTTTCCATTCATCAAAGCCGTCTAAGGTTGAACTAAGCTCCTCTTCTTCTCTTTGCTTCTTTTTCTACATGTCATGCTCCTCATCACTAGGCTTGGGGTTCTCTATTTCTTCTTTTTGTCTCTTTTCCCTTTCTTGAGTACAATAATCTCCAAAACAGTCCCTCGGTGGTGTAAGCACACCTGCAAATTGTGATGGCAAGAATTTGTGAAGAGGTCCTACTACCTAGACTAACCGCTAGAGTCCGGGTGAGTGCACTACCATAATAAAACTTGGCCAAAGATTCATTGACACATTCCAACTAGAGGGCACTCACACCCTAGTTGACCAAATTTTCTACCATGATATCTTCTAACAACCATTTTGGGACCCTCGCTAGAATGATTGTGGCTTTATTTTTAAGTAAACAGGTAATGGAACACTTTTTTTGTGACTTTTAGCTCTTCTTCTATGATCGCTTTCAATAAGACTCCATTGTTCACTACGAACTTTCCACCTTTGTGAGACTTGGGGTGTTCACTGTGCTCTAGTATACTTTATTGTTCCATCTTTGATCCCAAGTGTCTCCTCTATTAGCTTCGGTTTGAGTTTAATTCTTGCCTCCTAGCCTTCATAGCACTGATCTAACTTTCATGAGTAGATGAATCTGTTAGTCCTAGTGTCTGGAATGCTTGATAGGAGCCACACATATCAAGAAATGGATGCAAGTTCCTGTGGGCCTGACATAATCCGCTAACCCACAGTTGGCTATGAGTTCTAAGGTGGTTTGTTATTTGTAAACTAGGCTTTCAAGATTAGTCAAGACTCGAAATTGCAAGGGAACCCACTCCCCACATGCTTACCTCCATATTAAAATCTTGTCTCCACTGCGTAGAAAACAACAATTTGTCTTCATTCAAGGGGTCTCTAATGAGCATTGGGAGTGGTGTGGGATGGAGTGGAGGTGGTGGTTGAGCTATCATCTACAAGTTAACAAAAAAGAGTAACCATTAGAATTATTTAGTAACAAAAACTAAATTAAATTTACTTACTTGCTTTTGACATGTTTACCTAGTTACCACAAAAAGTTCACTTCGCGTGGGTAGTCAAGGTCATGTATAAAGCGGGTCCCCTTGTGATTTCAAATCCTAACCAAACTTGAAAGCCTGGTTGACAAATCACAAACCACCTGGAAACTCATAGCCAACTGTGTGTTACCCAACTACGTTGATATCACATGAACTCGCATTCATTTCATGATGTGCGACTCTCGTCAGGACTCATTTTCCAAACACTAAGACCAAAGAGTTCATCTATTCATTAAAGTTTGGTCATCAACACTATAAAGACTAGGAGACAAGAATTGAACTTAATCTAAAGTTAATAGAGGAGACACTTGGGATGAAAGCTAGAACAGGAAAGTATACCAAAGCACAACAAACACTCCAAGTCTTATAAAGGTGGAATGAGTCACTAGTGAACACAAGAGTCTTATTGAAAGCAATCCCAGAAGAAGAGCTAAGAGTCACAACGCATGTGTTCTATTACCTATTTACTAAAACAAAGCCACAACCATTGCAACCAAGGTACCAAAATGGTTGTTAGAGGACATCACGGAAGGGAATCTGGTCAACTAAGAACTGACTAGTTGGAATGCCTCAGTGAATCCCTAGCCAAGGCTCACAAGGTCCTCCAAAAGGATTCAAGGATGGAGCTCAACCATACGAAGGCAAGGAACAGCATTGTCAATTATGGCAATGCGCTTACTGTGCTCTAGTAGTCAATCTAGGAGTTTTTCACGAAATCTTGTCATAACAGTTTGTAGGGCTGCCTACACCACCGAGGGTCTAGCCTAGAGATCAGAGTACTCAAGGAAGGGAAAAGAGATAGAGAGAAGAAACAAAGAACCCCAATCCTAGTGAGGAGCATGATAGGCACAAAAAAAAGTACAGAGAGGAACAAGAGTTGAGCTCAACCCCCAAACAACTCAGATGAAGGGAAAATCAAAGAGCAGCAACTTATAATCCATGCTACTAAAAAGAGGTCTAAAAATGAGTGGAAAAAGATGAAACACAACCAAGAGAAGTATGAAAGGGCCATAAGAGAATCTTTCAAGGAAACAACGAGTAAGAATGATCAATCTATTTCATAGTAAGCAACAGAAATTCTAGGCGCACATATCCAACAAGCTATTGAAGTAATCTTAAAAATCAAAATTTAAATTTTAGTTTCTAGGTCATTATTCATTTTTCGTTTCAATCTATATTTTTAAGAATCTTTCTTCTACCTCTCCTAAATCTAATTTTCATCAAAATCTCATCATTCATGATTCATGAATCATGATTCATCTATCCCAATACCTCTTCCACTTCATCTACACCCTTAATCTTGATTTTGACCTACCTTCTCTTTCTCTTGTACTATGTAGCTTGGTGTGGCCAACATGGTACAAGTGGTTATTGACAATGCCTCCAAATGTCTGAGCATGGGACACTTGCTTTAAGCAGAGTTCCCATCTATTTTTGAACCCTATGTGCCACCCACTGCATTGATCTCCTCATGGAAGACATTGGGTCACTTGATTGGGTGAAAATGATTGTTGCGGATGCTTGCCATATTCTAGATTTCATTACAAAGAAGATAAAGATCTTTGTTATCTTTCACCCCTACAGTGATGTGAAGCTAAAGAAGCCCTCTAAGACTCTCTTTTTTGCCATGTGGTTGCTTTTAGAGCAACTACATGATGTGGAAAATAAAATTCAACAAGCCATGGTTTCGGAGGGGTTCAAGGTGTGGCTGCAAAAGGAGCCAATCTCAACCATAGAAGAGGGGAAAGCCATTCAAAGGCTTTCCTTGAGACAAGCATTTTGGCATGATGTACATGCATTGATCATACCGACTACCCCCTTGTATAGGGTGTAAGGCATGACTGACATGGAGGGCACCACCTTGGGGATTCTCATACACTTTATGAGAGATGCCATTGAGAAGATCAAGGCCTGTAGAGTACTTGATGTCGAGGACCCAAAGTAACTACTTTAAATTTTATACAAATCCATCAATTCCTTAAGTTTTAATTTCGAAAGACTAAATGCAATGTTTTTTTAAAATGTAGTGTTGATATACCACGCCAAGACGTGATGACATCCTTTACTTGGTCGAGAAAATATGAAAGTGGATGACACGACCCATCCACGATCTTGCTACCCTCTTGCATCCTACCTGTAAATCTCCATTAGGAGTTGGCAGCCAATAGAGATGCCTAACTTCCGAAGGCATTGGACGAGGACCAACATGTAGCATTCCTACAAGAAATCATCAATTATAGAGACCAAAGAGGATCTGCTTTTGCCAGTGCTCTATGCTGGAAGATGCTCTCGTTGGGCAAGCCTCTATTTTCATGGGAATCCTTTAGATATCAAGTACCCAATGTCCAAAAATTTTCCCTTAGACTACTTACACAAGTGAGTTGAACTTTTGAAGTTTGAAGTTTGTAATTTAAAATTATAAGTTCTCACCTAGAGGCTAGAACCTTAGGAGTTCATAATCTTTGATTGCTATATGAAGCTTGAACATTGAGATGATTTTAACTTTTTTGCCCAATGTAGGATTGCTCGGCTAGTGTGTGTGAGAAATTGGTCAACATATTCTCTTACACACTAAGATCCGAAATAAGTTAAGTACACAGCAATTAGCGCAACTAATTTATTGTTGATCTAACTTACATATACTACGGACTATGCATGAGATGCTTATGGCTAGACAAGTAAACCCTGCGTTAAAATTTTAATTATCCAATATCTTCCACAATTAAATGTGAATCTTCATATGCAGGTTGCAACACTCAACTTATCATTTTGTTCCAATTAGGTAAATGTTGATGAGTTGAAGTTGAGCGGGATCACCATGAAGAGCATCAACAAAGAGTAAAATAAGCAGTAGGAGGCCATCTTCAAGAATCTCTACATGGAGCTTAAGGAGATTGATCGTCGAGTCTCATACACCCGTCCGAGGTGTTGGGTAGTTGCTCGAGTTGTGAGCACCATGACCACCGCTGCACCAACCATCAGAACCTACATGAGGCGAGGCTCAAGGAGTTCTCTATTGCAGAAACAATTGTTGTAGAGGATACTTCAGTTAGAGAGCCCAAGTATGATGATGATGGGAACGTCACATCAGTGATGGGGACTTTGATGAGCCGTCTAAGGTCACTTCTAGTAAGGGCAGCTCTCCACCTTCCGATGTATCTGGGCCTGTGGCAAGTCCTCATGAGCAATGAGCCATTTTTTATTTTGTCACTTAGAGTCTTTTATGAGCATTGAGTGATAGGCTATAGCATGTGCCATGGCAAATACCATTTTGTATATTTTTCTCTCACTCAAACGAACATGTTACAGTTTACCTAGCTCTAGTTTCAACTCTTATATGGCCTTGCAATTGTTGTCTAAACTCAAATTCATGGAAACTTTGTGCTTTCCATGATCTATCTTTAAGTTGCACAATTTTTATGTGTGTAGACTGATATTATATATAGTTTATATGTATTTTTCAAATGAATCTACAAAACAATGTACTTTATTCTTAAAATTTTTGTGTACATACTATACTGCACATATTCAGTACTGAACATATCATACTAAAAGTACGAAACCATCCTACTCTCAATTGACGAAAGGCTATCCAGTCGAAATACAGCCAAAAGCCAAAACTCTTCACAATCAAGGCCAATGGCAAATTCATATAATCCATTTTTATGAGTCTGATTTTGTCTATACTACTTTAGTTATGCAAGAACTGATTGTAAGTCACCATGGAGACCCAAATTGATATCAGTATGATTTTGAACAAAACTCTATATTCAAAGATGTTCCACAAGGTAATCCTCCATCCTCTATTTCATTTGAGCATGAGTTTGGTACTTCCCATTCACCTTCACATTTCCCACCCTTCCCTCCCACATTTACTTAACATTTAGATTCCTTTTCTTTTCATTTCTAGCATTGGCTTGGTTTGCATTTGCATCTACAGCAGGTCATTTTTGTGTTTTCAGCACTTCTCTTGATCACCTGCTCCAATTGGTGATTACTGCACTTGGGATTCGTCTCCATTGGACAGCACACATCAACACCTCCCTCAACCCACTCCCACGAGATCAACCAGTTATTGGACAACTTTGCCCTTGAGCATTCTATGCATTCTCTCATTCATTTACAGCATTGATTCAATCACTTCAGAGTTCTCTTTCTTCTCTGTTTGTGTTTGTATTTTTGTGTTTTGCATTTAGGGTTTGCGTTTATTGCGTTACTATCTAAGTTATTGAGTTTCAACCATGTTCGTACATTCTATGTTTTCTCTATGCAAATCCTAGCATATCTTCACACCATGATCTATCATCCCTTCGTCCACCATTCAACCATCACCCTGTCATCCTTCGATGCAGTCCTATCCATCACCACCAACAAAATACAAGCAATCTTCGACTCCAACAATATCCATCCACCTTAGCTCCAATTATTCAACAACAACAACCATCCCTCCTCTACAAAAACTTCTTTATCGCCTGTCCTTGCATTCTCATCTTCGGCGCTCGCTACATCAAGCTAATGTTGCACTCTACAAGCTCGACACGAGACCATTGGACAGACCCTTATTATTTCAAGGGCTTGATGCACAAAGCGTACAACTATCTGTCATCTAGTCTACTCACATGTGCAAGCACAACAAACTAGCCTACCAAACAATAGATCAATTGAAGGAAAATGTATTAAGTGCACTTACCAATGCTTATGTGCCGACAAGCATCACTCCATGATCCACATGCACAGCTCTTTACTCACAATCTTACTTCTGTTGTTGCCCACATAAGAGAGGAGTCATTGACAATGAGCTTGAGGAGATGAACAGAAGGAGACAACTTTACATTGTCACGTCCCTCACTCCCTCATATTCTTAACTTCACACACTTACGCTTGCACACTCAACTTACCAAGAAGATAGGATAGAAAAGAAGAGGAAAGAGTGCAAAAACTTCACATCACCATGTCCCTCACTTCACACTCTTTCTCACACTTCCTCTCCTTCATTCTCACACATAGATAATAGAGTAGCAAGAAGATAGATAGCAAAAGTTTACACAAACATGAATTGCTTCTTCCATTCTTTTTCATCCAAGTTCTCTAGGGTTAGGGTTTCCACCTTCCCCTTGGCCGTCCAACCCACTTTTGTGGCCATATGACCAGTCTTCCCTCGTTTGCATGCACCTAAACCTTACTCTATATGTGAGAATTAAATTGTGCATATTCTAACCTCATAGTGCCACTCAAAAATTGTTTACAATTTGCATGAAAAGAAACCCGGCTCTCCATTGTTAACAAAAAATATTAAAGATGGCTAGGATAATAGTTCCACAATTTCTTCCCAAAAATTCGTGGATGTCTTTTTTATTTTATGGTTAACGCATGGTATAGCACATATGTCATTTTGGATTATCTTGTTGATTTAGCACAAAATCGCCACATGAAGCAACACTATCATCACGTGTGGTGCTTGTTTCTCGTCAATTGAGGATAGTTGCTTGTCAATCCTTAGGTAATGTTATAATAATCTATTTATTTTTGTTGCTATATATTCACTTAGTGGATTTTATTTTTCTATTTGTTGCATAATAGTGACTAGTTGCATTGTGTCAAGTGAAGAGATGTGGGTACACTAGTCATATGTTGTGGTAGAGACCACCATGCCTAGGAAATCAGGATTTTCTTTCTCTGGATCTTCTCATGCTTTAGAGATCACCATGCCTAGGAAATAAGGATTTTCTTTCCATGGATCTTCTCACGCTTTCAATACACTAGCTGCATACCTCTTCGGCAAGGTGTGCCATTTCTTTTTTGTGGGGCTCAAAATTCTGCACAAATAGTAGATTGGGAACACCTAGAAGGACTAGTACTGAAGTTACTTTTCATTTTTTACAACCACGAACTAACTGAAATCACAGATATAGGGTAGAATGCAAATTTAGATCTTCCTTTCTCTACTCAAATATAAGAGAAAAAATGGAAATGACAACACCCGTACTTGTTTCACATCATCAATCTGATGGAATAAAAATGGATATGACAACTCCTATCATCTCTCAAAAGGTTTTGTCAGTTGCAAATGTGTACATTTTGCTGGGATATTCTGAATCTTTCTATGCCACAGATAATAAACAAATGCATGATTTTTTCAGGCTACAAATGGAGAAAAATAGACGATGGCATTTGTGTTACTGTAGGAAGAAGGGGCAAACAAGTTAACTACTATTACTACTACTACCACCACCACCACCGGCGTACAAGTGCGTCGACCTAGGGGCCAAGAGTCCAAGAGTGGTGATTACACACTAATAAACATAATAGGACCTGGAGTCCAATAAATAGGACTCAACAGCCCTAACCCTAAAGTGCCCTTAGTGCATTTGTATTAAGTCACTTCATAGCCACTATGACCATTGCTATTAGTACCCATCCAGATGTTCAAGGATGTAACATATTTTTCCTTGTGAATGATTGTTGTCCTCAGCAATATCCTCAAGAACAAAGTGGGAAAAACAACTCTTCAATGAATGTATTGGCTACCAAGTAGCCTCCACCTCCAAGCAGTTCTTCCACTTGACCAAATACTCAGGATAAACAATCTGACACAATCATTCAGTCCTATGATCAGGAACCAATTCAGGTTTGAGTGGAACATAATGAGCAGTGTCCTCAAGCCATGAGACTTCCTCAGTTGAAAGTATCAACTCACCTTGCCTCAATTGTTCTTTCAAACGACTCACATGGAACACCGATTGGACTCCGCTCTCCAAAGCTAAACCAAGCTTGTAGGATACACTACTTATCTTCTTAGCAATCTAGAAAGAGCCACAATATCTCAAAGATAGCTTACAACACTTACTAGTAGTTATTGAATCGGAGTCCTTTGGGACTTTAAGGGATACCCACATGTCCTCCTAGAGTTGTTGATTAGCATAATACGTAGCACAACCTTGGGCTGTCTTAATGCTTTCCCTTGCAATTGTCAACATCAATTGCATATCATGTAGAAGGTCACACAAAAAGTGTGTTTACACCACCTTGAGCTCGATGGCAATCGGTGGTTTCGGCTCACAACCGACATACGCATAAATGGCCTATACCCAATAGCCAAAAGCTTAGCACTATTACAAGCAAATTCAATCTAAGATAATGCTTCCAATCACATTGTCTTTGAAAGACATGCACACAACATATCCTCCATAGTTCGATTTGTCCTCTTGGTCAGTCCATCCGTTTCAAGATGTTCCAAGGACAACGTAGACAATCAAGTTTTCACTTTCTAAAAAACCATCTACCAAAAATTGACAATGGACTAGAATCTTGATCATTGACTATTTCATTGGCAAACCATAAAGTCTGTAAAGATACTCAACAAAGAGACTAGCCAACTCGTGGCTTGTGATGGTCATCTTTCTAGAAATGAATCAATCCAATTCTGTCAATCGGTTGGCGCAATATTTTGTTGTCCTTAAATTATTTGCTGGTGATCATTGCCTTATCCAGCTAATTCAGCGTCTCAAAATGAAGTTCTGCAAAGAAGCACCCTGCATAGTAGGCATACCTAAAGGTTGTTGAACTCAACATTTGCATATGCTTGTCTTCCTAGGGATTCAAGCACTCAAAACTACCACATTGAGAGATCCCCCCACTCCCACATCAGCTGTGTGACTAGCCTTAAAATTCACACCCATGATCAACAGATTGGGTGCAAGCAACAGCCCACCAACATATGCAAAAGCCCCAACTCAACTCCATGACTAAAGCCTCCAAATTCATGAGGACGTGGGTCTTGATAAGCTGCAACTAACTGTGCAATAGCAGTCCATGTCATTATTGCCACTGCTCTAACCTGTGATCCTTGCATAATCATATCTACACCTGCACAGCAACACGAGATGGCAACATTCTCTAGTGCACCTAGAAAGCATAGTAAAGGATCATCAAGCAAAGACACCTCTTATGACAATGACTTGTGCCCTCAATTGCACCTTTACAATGAAGCAATCTTCCCGCACAATTGGACAATATCATCGCATGACTATAACTCACATCTCTTGCTAGTTTCTGCAGAACATGTAGGAAATGCTCGAAAACCAACCAGTAACACATTAACAATGTTAGCCCAAAACAAAACCAAGCATGAATCCAAATACCACATAGAAATGCTTTTTTGTAGAGGCACTATGCTCCACTATATGGATCACCCTTAATGGCTGCTTTACAAGACTTACGCTCATGCCCTTCCAAGGGACCCACATTGCTTTACAAGACTTATGCTCATGGCTATCCAAGGGATCCATGCTTTTACAAGACTTACAACCATGGCCATTGTAAAGGATCCATGACTGGTTAAACATCATGAGCATGAGAAAGCATTCAATGTAAACAAGCATACACTTAATGCAACCAATATGCACTCAGCGTACATCAACTTGAACTTCCGTTATGCTCATGGCTATCCAAGGGATCCATGCTTTTACAAGACTTACAACCATGGCCATTGTAAAGGATCCATGACTGGTTAAACATCATGAGCATGAGAAAGCATTCAATGTAAACAAGCATACACTTAATGCAACCAATATGCACTCAGCGTACATCAACTTGAACTTCCGTTATATGTTACTCTTTAACAGTTTATCCACTCCATGTATGGCTATCCCATAGGAGTCAGCTCCCACATCCAGTGGTAGCTATAAAACGTGAATAAATCAAAGTACTTGATGCATCTAAAATACATAACGCCAAGATCAGATTTAAGTGTTTGCACCAGCGCAACCATGGACTTACACTCTTGAGAAAGTTGGTGATGTGGGAGGCAACAAGACCATGAAACTGGCCTTTAGGAAACCCGAAGGGTAGTAATCATAAACTTAATCTACAAAGGACTTAACCTTAATCATGAAATCCACACTAAAACAATTAACATACTTAACATAGAGGAGCTAGAATGCTTGAGCTTAGAAACACAAAACACAGATTGGCCCCAAAGCTTGGCACCCCCTGTGGTATTTCCTTAAGATTACTAGAGCAATTCAATCTAAGTATGAAGAACTTAATTTCTGCTCTGAAACCTTGTGTTTCAGCCAGTAGGAGACTCTAACCAATATCTTGTTATTGCACTTTCTCTTCACAGATCAGTCCAGCCCTGTCTACTCACCAAGTCACAAGTTACTCTCACCAATTGAGACTAGAAGACATAGAACACGCCAGATTTTCCTTGAAAACTTCCACATCTGCACAATCTCTTCAAAAAACACTTGCATGCAGACCACCTACAGCAAACTCTGCGCCCTTTGGAGAGAGAGAGTGCTGCACAGCTTGTACACAACCCTAGACAGCAAGTCTACTCTGTCCAAAGCAGCCCACACATAGTTACTAGGAACGGGGAACAGGAACGGGAAAGGGACCCCCCGGAACAGGGGGAACGCCATAAGTTAGGGAACGGCATATATATATATATATATATATATATATATATATATATAAAGAGAGAGAGAGAGAGTGAATCAACACTTAAGTCTTAAAAGTCAGAATCTAGAGAGATATATCATATTAACCATAATTCGTGAAATTAGAGACATAATAATCAAGTTTCAACAATAATAAAGATTCAAAACATTGTAATCAGCAATGGATTGTTGCATTCATGATTCAACATTGTAATCAACAAATGTTGCATAAGTCCAACAAGTGTGCATTGCAAAGACACAAAATATGCACTAAACTTTAAAGTCTAAAGATCCGAGTTACAAGAGCTCCAATTTCCAAGTCAATACTCTAAAGTTCTAAAAGGCTAGCTGCTAAGTGCTCTGATTCATGAAAGATGGCTCCATTGTGCTTGAATGCTCATCTTGTTGAACAACATCCTCACCATCACCATCACCATCATCATCATTGTCGTCATCTTTTTCCCAATGTATAAAAGAATCAGCCTTTGCAACTGATGTACGAGCTAGCAAGCAAAGATTGGAGCTCACATAAACTAGGTCATTCGTCTTCATTGTACCAAGATGATTTCTCTTCTTTGAGTGAATGTGATTGAATGAACTCCATAGTTGCTCTAAACAAGAAGAGCTAATTGTTTGGCTAAGAATATGAATAGCCAAACTCTGCAACTCTAGAGCTTCTGCCCCGTAGTCCTCCCACCATAAAGCAGCCCCAATATTTGTCATGTCCTCTAGTGCATCCTCTGTACCAAACATCCCTAATGTTTGCCGATACACAAATAGCTGATTTTTAATTTTGTGTTGCATTTCATGGCTAGGATAAAGCCTTGCAAGCAATGTGTTCCAAGCCTTGACCACCTCAAGGTCTCTAACTTGCATCTTTCCTTGAAACTCAGGATCAAGCACATATGCTACAGCATGCATAGGAGAGTCATACTCATTCCATCTACTAATGCATAACTCCTTGATCTGCTCATACCTGTCTGCATTTGGTTCCAAACTCTCCAACCTCTCAATCATGCGATCCATACCTTCGTAGATCTTCCCAATGCATGGATCCATGCCATCTGCAAGCCTCAACATGTGCATAATAGGATCAAACATTTGGTTGGTACGATTCACTTCATCCCAAAAAACTCTATCAGAGACATATGCATTACATAACACAGTAGTAGCAGTGGCAGCCCCAGTCCAATTTTCATACTCATCACTAGCAAATAGCTCCCTAATTGCACCTTTGTAATAGTGCAATCAACCAAGTATAAGAAAGTTATATGCAAATCATGTATCCGAGTATTTGAGAAGTCACAACTTTTCCGAAACTCAGCATGCAAGTACTGATGATAACATATAAATGTGATAATCTTGTTGCCTTTCGCAACAAGAGATGCCATCCATGGCAAGTCCCCAATATCCTTCAACAAGTTATTTAAGCAATGCACCATGCATGGACTAAAGGTGATATATGGATACATTGCCATTAAAATGTTTCCTGCTACCCTGTTTGTAGGTTCACCATCTGCCACAAACTGCACTACATTTTCTGCCCCAACAGCCTGCACTGCCTCGCACCTCTCGGATGCCAATACATCTGCACTCTTTTCAGTCTCTGAAGCATTATGACTACCAATGAAGTATACATCCCCACGAGAATATGCAACAACACCATGTATGGACCTATGGCGTGTATCACTCCATCCATCTGCTATCAATGTCACTCCATTTCTTGCCCGTTGATTGCGAATATTTGTTGTTGCAATCTCTATGGCTACTTTCTCCTTCTCAAGCAATGTAGTCCTGATAGTTTCTCATGAAGGGGGCTTATATATGGGTCCATACTCTGCAATCTTTATCACCATATTTAAAAAATAAGATGACCTGGCTGATTTGAATGCAATATGGTCATGGTAAAAAAAGCGTACCACTGCTGCATCTATTTCCTCTTTTTTCTTTGGTTCCCATGAAGTGTGTAATGAACTTTGTCTAGCATCACGACCTGCTGCCACTGATGGCCCACGAAAAGGTTGTGTAGTCACTAATCCTGGTGGTCTTCTACATGAAGCACCATGCCCTGCTGGCCTTGGAGTCCAGGTTGTTGGATCCACTGCTATATTTGGTGTCCTCCTGGCATGTGAATTCCCATAGCAATGGCTATGCGGTCAAGTAACTCCTGCCTTTTCTCAATTGATACATTAGTGCAAAAACGCACCTCTTTCCCCTCCTCATGTAGAAGATGGGCTCTCACTTTATCAGCCCCACTAGTGCAAGCATAAGTGCAAAGTTTGCATTTCCAAGGGCGAGCCCCTCCACCTCTCAATGGCACCCCTGCATCTACCTCATCCCACCATGACCAAGTAGTGCTTCGACTTCGTCCAGTTGTTGACGAAGTACCTGCTGAGGATGATGAAGATCCCATAGATGTCAATGCTGCCATCTATATAAAAGTGACAAATAATTAGTAAAGTTCAATGAAATTGCAGAAATTTGCACCAAAATTTCAACATGCATGTGTTAAATGTTTGCTAAAAATGCCTGAAATTTGGTGTTACTTCAGCATGCATTCCTTCTACTGAAAATGCCACAAATTTGGGGCATTCGAGCCTGCATTCCGTTGCTGAAAATGCCCCAAAATTTGGCGTATTTTCAGCTCCCAAATTTGGGGCAATGACTGATTCAAAATGCCACAAATTTGGGGCATTCTAGCCTGCATTCCCTTGCTGAAAATGCCCCAAAATTTGGTGCACTTTCAGCTCCCAAATTTGGAGCAATGATTGATTCGAAATGCCCCAAATTTGGGGGCTCTTTTAGATCCTGGGATGATGGATCCCAATGCCCCAAATTTGGGGACATTGCAGCCAAATTTGGGCCCCAATCCTTGAGAAAGCCCCAAATTTTGGGGCAACTGCCGACAACTGATCCAAAATGCCCCAAATTTGGGGGAGATAATGGTCCTACTGAACAAAAATCAGTACTGAGTAGAGAAAGTTGAAACACTTCGGTCAGTGCTTGATGCGAGAATCCTCACCTGATCGCGGGCAGGAGTAGGGGGCCAAGCAAGCGGGAGAGGCAAGCACGAGCAAGCAAGAGGGGCACGCAAGAGTAGCAGGCAAGGCAGGCAAGGCAGGCGGGGCAGGCGGGAGCAGCAACAAGCGGGATAGGCGAGGCAAGCGGGAGCAGCAGCTTGGGCAGGTGGGAGCAACAGGCGGGAGCTGGCGAGACAAGTGGGAGCTGGCACGACAAGCGAGAGCTGGCGGGATACGCAGGCGAGCCAGGCGGGCCACACGAAGTAGGCGAAGCAGGTAGGCAACGGGCGCAACAGGCGGGAGAGGAGAGGCGAAGTCGGGCAGCAAACAATTTTTTTAAAAATTAATTTCCATTGCTGGAGCGGCCGTTCCAAACAGGGAACGGCCCTGGAACGGGACCTGAAACAACTGGAACGGCCTGGAACGGGACCTGAAACGGGCTGGAATGTTCTGCCGGCGTTTCCTAGCCTCAGACCTCCCGGAACGTGTTAATCCATTCCTATGCGCTGGAACGGCCATTCCCTGTTTCTATGAGCCCACAGCTGCTACTAGCACAGCACTACCTCTTCTAGCCTTGCACAACATTGTTCTGCCTTAACAACATTTGGAGAAGATGATAAAATATATTGTCTTTATATGTACGCTCATGAGAAAGAAAGAGAAAACTGCCACTATGCTGTAAAAATGGCCACAACCCCTCCCTTGCATATTATAACTACCTCAAAAATTGCCTCCATCTGCCCAATTTTCCCTTGACATTTTAGCATTGAAAACATATTTTAATCCAAAACATTCAATTTCAATGTCTAGACCCAAAAACCTTGGGCCTACTAGCCAAATTCGATATTTGTACTGAAACTTCGCCACTGAGGTTCAAAAAGCCCCAATTATTTATATGTGCACTTTGCACTTGCATATTAAATAATTAATGTATCTCTATCTTTCAACTATTGAACCTTTGCCATTGATGGGCCTGCCCATGTCTTGCACAACTTATGCAATACCCTACTTGCCTTAAGTGCCAGGAGTTGATCGCATGTTAATCCTGAGCTTGGGAAAACATATCCTGGGAACACATCAAGCTTGTGTGATTACGCCTTGTGCAAAAGTGGCTAGTTTGACTACTTTGGCTTCAAAAAGAGATTATCGCATTGGATTTCTTCAAGGTGCTTTGCTAGTAAGATGCATCAAGCATAATGCACACTATAGGAGAATCCATGGTGCACCCTTGGTATTCCTGTTTTTTGTTCACCCATCTGTGCTCTGAGAGAGTGCGTTGGAAGTGGTTATTTCAAAGGTTCACGAGGCCCAAGCCCCAATTCATGGGCGAATCCTTTTGATTTTTGGTCGACCTACTTGTAGGCTGTCCCACATTTTTGTCTACAAAAGGAGTGTGTGTGACCATAGTCACATAGCTGTACTTATAAATTCATGGTGTGGAGAGAGGGAGATTGTGGAGTGTGATCTAGCACTCAACCATTGTACTCTTTGATTTTTATAGGGGGTTCATGTTCCACTTACATTTTACTTTTTCTTGTGTTTGAAGTTTTGTGCATTCTCTCTTTCATTATTGCCTTGTGTTATATTGCTCTTTTAATAGATCCAACCTTCAAAATTTGATGCAGTGAATGGGAGAGTGTATCTTTGGATTCTATTGCAGGATTATATAGAACCACTCACAACCGCATGGCCACAACTTGCTTTGGGTAACTATGGATCGGTTGGCCAAACTCTATTGGTCTATTCCTACTAAGGCTGACCTAAAAACGACCAAGTTGGCTAGTTCTTTGTAGACAAATTTATCCAATGTATGCTTTATCCAACAATATAGTTGGTGATAGAGATTGAAGACTCAAATTCATTTTCTAAATCAAGCTTTTAATAATTAAATACCACATTGAGCATGAGCTGATGATCCACAAAGTGATTGGGAAGAGTTATTATCTTTGTTAGAGTTTTCTTGGAACAACTTAAAGCATTATTGCAAAGGCTTCAAGCTTTTTCGTGTTAATTTATGGTTTTAAGGCTAGAGCTTCTATGGCCATAGGACTGGAGAAAGAAAAGATCAACATATTTTGCATGATATTAATGGAATACTTAAATTGCAAAAGATAATGTGCAATATACCAAAATCACACTAAGCACTATGCTAACAAAGACTGAAGAAAAGTCTCCTTTCAATAGGGGGAGAAAGTTATACTAAACTCCTAAAAAACAACGAATATTTAGAGACAACAAGTGCCCGAAGTTATCCTCCAAGGTAGTGTAACCATTCATAATACCTTAAAAGGTAGGTCCTATGGCATATGAGTTGAAGTTGTGCACTTTTCAAAGAGTTACACATGTGTGCCTTCTGTGTGTGAACAAGGTTTAGGGGAACCCTAGAAAATGCATGTTTGTTGGCCGTCCAAGGGCCATATTTATTGACATGGTTAAAAGCTATGTGGTTAGACCAAAGGTTCACAGTTGATTTTTGAGGGGTACAACACTTCTCATCTCCAATGGATAGGCCTCCACGCCACCAAAGCTCAAATGAACCTTCAAGTCTAGTGTCTCTAGAAAACCTCAACTAGCATGCACATTTCCAACAAACCATCACATGAGTCTGCCTACACCAAGTCTTGTCTTGAGTCTTCTACAACCCTCCAGCAAGCCTCCAATCTCAACTAATTATTCATCAAATCTCGTATTTACCAAGCCCCACATCTCATCTTTTGAGTTCCATTCTTTAGCCTCCATTGGCCTCACCGAATTGAGACCTTCCAAAAAAACAACAAACCAGCAAAAACTTCTCCCTCTCCATTCTAAAATATATCGTCCACCTAGCCCAAAAGAAATACTCTACCTTGTCTTGAGCGCCTTAAAACCTCCAGACTCCAACACCTCATGCCAAGTTGATGAGAAGGGAGAAAAGTGCTCAGTGCAGCCACTTGGCACAAGCTGCAAAAGCAAGGAACAAGTGTGCTACCAAACTAGCATAAAGACAATGAAAAAACGAAGTCATTAATTATAGCCAAAGCAAGTGTTCAATGTGGCGAAGTGGCACAAGGTGCAAAGGAAGGAACGCTTATGCTACTGAAGTAGCATAGAGACAAAGCAAAGAAACCAAATCATTAAGTATCACAAAAAGCAAGTGCAACCATAGGCGCTAACAGGAGGAGGCAAGACAAGGTTTGAGCCAACTTGAGGCAAAAACTATATTCTCCAATAGGATTTAGAGATCTTAAAACCTACCTAGAAAATTTTTTAAAAGCTCTCTTAACACAGGCTGGCTGTTTAAAGAAACGCACAAAGGATCCTCCATCGTTAGCATTTTCAATTTCATTTACCATCCTCCATCATCAACATACTTCATCTGTGATCAAAATTATTATAGCCTACAAATTATCTCACAGTCCAAACACTCTCAAGAACTAGCCGTAGAATCTTTATGGGGGAGATTGTGAAGTCAGGCCTGTAACATCACTAGCTAATGCCAAATCACCAGCAAGGTCATTCAAATCTCAAAACTAATGTGTCTATCTTCCATCTCAATTCCCTCAGCTTGCAGCTCATGTTTCCAAGTGAAAACTACATCAACTACATATACTTAGATTGATTGCTGATGGCTGCATACCTCATGAAATGAAAATGTGTTCACACAGCACAGTCAACTCTGCAGGCACATAGGTATCTTACCCAGTCCAACCTTCCCTTGAACCAGTTGCCAAAGTGAAGCCTTTGTTTCAACCTTTGGAATTGAGAATACAAGTTCCCCATCTACACCTTTCATGGAGATTCCTTCTATGAATATTGGCTTGTTCCACCCAAGTCTAACAGTCTGAACTTGAGCATGCCCTGTCCCAGCAAACTCCTCTTCATTAAACCCAAACATCTTCGGATTGTGTTCACAAGCCAGTAACCAAAATATTGTTCAAACCTGGTATTAACTTGTTTGCCAAACCAACAACTGTACTAAGACCAAATTGAGTTGATAAAAAAGCCGGTGCTCCAACAATACCAATACAAAGACAAGTGATTGCAAAAGCAAGAACCTTTACACCATTAGTAGAGATTCTCCATAAGATTTGTGCAGGAGATTGTAAATGGTGTATCCATGTATGAGCATTGTGTCTGTTCCTTTGCCCGTCACTTCCGTTACTTGCTTCTTGACCCAATGAAGAATTCACTCTCCATATCTTTGAGATGCAATATTTCCAATGCTCTTGCCTTGAAATATCTTTGCTAAAAGTATGTGCACACCAGTCTTTGCCCAAGTTTAGATCCCTCTATTGACAAGAAACAGGTACTAAGTTTGTCATATTTGTTGCTGTGCAAGATAAAAAGCAAATAGCTAGCCAACCAACTAGAGCATAGACAAAGTGATGGAAAATTCACAAGGTCAAGCTAAAGCTGAATAACCATTTATTTATAGCATGATTCGTACCAGTAACTAAGAACCACAAAACAGAGAAGCTGTTATATTTCTATATCCGAAACAGTTAGTTCACCATCTAACAAAACCCAGCATGCAAGAAAAGCAACATACAAAGGAGTATCACATACACGATCAGAAAGCACTTACAATTTACCAGCCATAAGAGCATATCACTATTGACAAGTCAAGCACAATGAGCCACCCATTTGTTGGCAAGGACATTTGTAATATTTGCAAGGAGTCTCTCAATGGTCAGCCTTCGGGTGCATAACTCATCTTGTTTCTTCCCAGAATGAAAAATATATCATTTCATCCTGGCTGAAATTAAAAGGTAGGACCCAATCTTTTTTTAGGAAATTTAGATTCAAACAAGGAAATGGGTAAATCTCCCAGGCTCTTTTGCATGCTCTCTGAATCACCCTAGGGTCTATCCCATTTCCCTTTTAAGGGTACAAATAATCTCTGTCCAAATTTGATACCAGTGAACCAACAGTTAAAATATAAATGATATCTTGCAAAATTGGAAACTACCATCCAGTCTCCTCCACAATTCCATGAGAAAAGGTTACTCTATGCCAATGGGGTACTGCTGTTGGAGAGGCCTTTATCCTACTCATCTGAATCCCCCTTCCTTATTTGGTTGCAAAACCAAAAGAGGAAATATCTTGTGGCTGCTCCTTAAAAAAAAGAAACTTCTGTTGAGCTGATTCACTTGACCAACACAAGATCTACAGAAGCCCGAACAAGAAAAAGCTAGTTGCTTGAATTCAGTGATGTCTATCTAATGCTTGAAAGCAAGGGTGCCAATTAGTGCTTCAATGAAGTACCTACCTCACATTACAAACTTAAAAGCCTCATCAAAGTTAGATGAAATACCAATTTCTAAATGTCAACCTAAGTACCTCAGCAAAAGTCCTATGAGTGACCCAAGTACAGAGCTCATGAGGAGTCCAAAGTTGGGGGCTTATAACACACGCAAAATTTGGAAGATTTGTACCAATCAATGAGTTTTCCTGAAGCCATACAAGGTTCTCCATGGCTATGACAAAGGCCCTAAAGTTGCCCTCATCTTTGTCCAATATACTAATGTGTCATTAACAAACTCTATACTTGTCAAATCTGCATACTCCAAAGTAAGAAGCCTGAAATCTCTGATGTTGATCTCGCAGTCTCTCAGATAGGAGCTCATAGTGTCCCCAACAAAAAGACAGGTGTGTGAGGAATCATCCATGTCTCAATTCCCTCTAGATACTGAATCTAGGGCCTGTCCCATGTAATCAAGACTTAGCTGTAAGCTAAAGAATGCCTAGGGAAGACTCTCCTAACCCACTAATTTGAAAACCCTATCTGATGCATAAGCACCCTCTAAGACCTCCCAATTCACTCTTATCATGGGCATTCCTAAAGTTGAAGAGGTGTATAAGAAGATAATACCCTGTGGATCAAGCTGAGGCTATGGTCCCAAACAGTTTAGAATAAGTCCAAAATGATCCTCTCCTAGATGAAATCAATCTAATGATGTCAAGGATAGAGGGAAGGGACACTTATTTACTGTCTTTGCTAGATCATGTAGGCAATTCATAGCAAGCGATCAATCTCCACAAAACAATATCCAATCTGTTACCACTTCTGAAACCCGCATGTACACTACATGCCTAGTGTCCAATCCTTGTTGGGCTCGACGCACAACAGCTGGGACATTGGATGAACTTCTGTTCTTTCAGAAGCTACAACTCACTTTGGTGACAATCTCTCAACTTGCCTTATAGAAACACGAAACGGGAAACAGGAGCGGAGAACGGGGATGAGGAGCGTGACTAGGACTCCAAACCTAGGTGAAATATGGAATTATTTCACTCATAATTTATGTAGAATTAAAGCCAAGGTATATAATACACAAGGAAAAATCATTTTAAATTTTAATATGTCATATATCATTATATGACTAGTCACTATAAATTGAATTACAACTTACAAGCTAGTTAATTATAAAACACATATTCCATAAAACAATGAACAGTGAACTAAGCTGAAAGAACATGCCCAAAAGGACTACAAATATCAAGTCTAATCTCAAGAGTAAAGAAAAATGCCAAAATAGCCCCAAGGGCAACTGCAAGTACAAATATCAATGGCAACATCGCTGGCATGGCACGACCTATGTCATGATATACATGTATCACAATAAGCAAACTAAATCAAAGATTGTTATAATCTAAGACTGCTCCAACTGCTCTTGAAGTGCCAACCTCATGGTCATGTGTACCCTAAACTGTTGCATCTCCCTCAACTTTAGCATGTGTCTCCTCTTCTTGCTCAAGCTCAAAGAACATGCCCAAAAAGACTACAAATATGAAGTCTAATCTCAAGACTGAAGCAAAATGCCATAATAGCCCCAAGGGCAACTGTAAGTACAAATATCAACAGCGCCATCGTCGGCATGGCACGACCTATGTCATGATATACATGTGTTGTGATAAGCAAACTAAATCAAAGATCATCATGATCTAAGGCTGCTCCAACTGCTCCTGAAGTGTCAACCTCATGATCATGTGTACCATGAACTGTTGCATCTCCCTTAGCTTTAGTATATGTCTCCTCTTCTTGCTACATCTCCCACTCAATGAATGGATTGGGCTTTGCTATCATACTATTATAGAACATTTGTAAATTAGCACTAACAAATACCAAATCATTTGTCCTCTCCACACCAAGACACATCCTCTTCTTTGAAGCAATGTGAGCATATGTACTCCATAATTGCTCCAAACAAGAGGAGCTAATTGGCTAACTCAAAATACAGATGGTTAGGTACTGCAACTCAAGACCATCTAAACCATAGTCTTCTCGACACAAAGCTGCCCCAATCTTGCACTGATTCTCCTATGCATCCCCACAAACCCAAAAAGTCCCATAACATGAAAACTAGTCTATGATCTCTCATCTAGTATCATGATCAAGTAGTCTAGACAATACAATATAAGTCTCCATGCATCCATAACCTTTGTGTCATTCTCCTAACCCTTACCCTAGAACTCAAGATCCACAACAAAAGCAGTCGTATTGGTGAACTATAGGAGTTTCACCTCATACACATTCAGCTGTGGTAGTAAAAGCTGCCTTGTATTCAACTTCACATGATGATGTGGCAACAGTGGATTGTTTCTTGCTAAGCCAAGATATGCAAGATGAACCAAGAAAGAAACAATTGCCACTAGTGGAGTGACGTGAATCATAATCACCAGCCCAATCAGAATCACTGTAAGCATGTAATTGCAGCAGTCCCCTCTTGGCATTAAGCAATCCAAGAGATCAAGTACCCTGTAGGTAGCGAAAGACACGCTTAACAGCTTGCCAATGTGACATGTGTGGCTTATGCATATATCTGCTCGGGCTGAAACTGCAAACTGTATGTCCGGCCTAATGTTGCATAGGTAAATAAGGCATTTAACTACTAGAGCATATATGTGTATGTCAAACAAATCACTGTCATCATGCGATGACAGCTTTAGTCCAGGTTCCATTGGTGTACAAACTGGCTTGCAATCTTGTACGCCAAACTTCTCAAGAAGTTTACCAATGTATCTTGACTGTGATAAACCAATACCTCTAGCATCATGTATGAACTAAATACCCAAGTAATAATGCAAAGACCCCAAGTCTGACATCTCAAAGGTTTGCTGCAAAAAAATTTTAAACGCTAAAATCTAATCAACATGTGTCCCTATGAGCAATAGGTCATCAACATATAGACAAATGATCAGCATGGATCCCCCCTCTTAACATACATAAAGGATAGACTCAAATGTTGTTTATAAACCCTTGGCTGAGTAAAAAGGCATCGATCTTTGCATATCAAGCTCTAGGAGCTTGTTTCAAGCCGTATAAACCTTTTTTCAACTTGCAAACCAAGTGTTCAGATGCCTCAACTGCAAAACCAATGGGCTGCTGTACATATACTTTCTCATAAAGTTCCCCGTGTAAAAATGTAGTTTTAATATCTAACTGATGCACAGTCCATCCATAATGCGCAGCCTAAGCAACCATAGACCTGATAGTAGTCATTTGGGAGGTAGGAGCAAATGTCTCCTCATAGTCGATGTCTTTCTTCTGTGCATAGCCCTTAGCTACAAGCCTTGCCTTATATTTGTCAATGGATCCATCTGCATTCCTTTTCCACTTGTAGACCCATTTTGTTCCAATGGCTTTCTTCCCAATGGGCAAAGACACTAAATCCCATGTTTGATTCTTAATTATAGAATCAAATTCAGCTTGCATTGCTGCCTTCCAAACGCACACTATGTTGTGGATCCTCAAAACATTGCGCTCCTCATCATCAACTGTACTTGCAACCATAACAAACTCCATGGTATGTGCAGTATCATGCATACGAGCTTGCCTTCTACTACGACCAGCCATGGGTGCATCCAAATGACTATCTTTCATAGTCTGTAAATACCATCTAGGCATTTGTCTTGCCTCCTGATTGTGCACAAGCTCTTGCTGAATTTCAGATTCAGCACTTTGCTGAATATTCAGATCAGCCAATGGCTGATTTTCTGCATTTTCCAAGGGAGCAGCTGGCTGAACATTAAGTTCACTTGCTGAAGCTCCAGCCGAATCACCAAATGAAATGGGCAGCAGCCCTTCAAATACATCATGGGCAGCTTGGTATGTGTCAAAACTAGCAAGGGATAATTCTAATTATTCATCAGAGTACATCCCTACTGACAAATACCTTTTAGAGATAGCCTTTGCTCTCACTACTATATCCCACAAAAATGCATTTGACAGCCTTGTTATCCAACTTTTTTTTAGTACATGAGGAATGTGTGCATATGCAAGACACCCAAAGGTGTGAAAGTGACCAATAGAAGATTTCCGGGTGTTCCAAGCCTCAAAAGGCATAACATTCTTTAATGCTTTGGTGGGGCATCTATTTAAAACATGGCAAGCACACATTACGACTTCCATCAAACTATGTGGCAAGCTCGTTGCTTTTAGCGTACATCTGGCCATCTCCATGAGTGACCGATTCTTCCTCTCTGCAATCCCATTCTGCTGTGGAGTATAAGCAGTGGTGAACTGATGAACAATGCCCTTCTGCTTCAAAAAAGAATTCAGCATAGAGAACATATATTCCCCCCCTCGGTCCAAAAATAGAGAGTCTTTATTTTACAGCCAAATTGGTTCTCAACAATTGCTACAAAAGCCAAGAATGCATCATACACTTCTGACTTTTTAACCATAAAATAGGCCCAGCAAAAGCGAGTAAAGTCATCAATAAAAGTCACAAAATAGTAACATCCACCCAATGACTTTGTCTACATAGACCCACATACATCTAAATGCACTAATTGTAACTTGGCTGTGGCTCTAAAAGCAACATTACGAGGAAACGAAAACCGATACATTCTCCCCAAAATACATCCTTCGCACAAGTGCTCAGGAGGTCTCTCCAAAAGAGGTAATCCATCAAGCATATGTGTACGTTGTAAGAGCATCAAGCTACCATAGTTCACATGCCCCATATGAGCATGCCATAACTTAGCCTGTAACATAGCAGGAGTAAGAGTGGATGCTAAATACGTTGACTGATCAATTGAAAGAGCATCCAGCTCATATAGCCCATGACATAAAGTGCCAGTCAAGACCAAAGTCATGTGTTCCTTATCTCACACCATGCATTTGTCATCATCAAAGGTGACTTGCAATCCACAACGTGCCAAAGAAGAAATAGAGAGCAAATTCTTCTTTATATCTAGCACAAACAAAGCATCCTGTAGGCAGAAAATAGAGCCATCAATGGCTATAAGCATAATCTTCCCAATACCTCTAACAGGATATGATGCATTATTGGCACACTGTACAGACTTGCCAATTGGAGCTGCACCAACAGAAGCAATTAAATCTCTATGAGATGTGATATGCCTAGAAGCACCACTATCAAAAAACCAAGTGTCTGTATCCTCAGTAGAGCTAAATGCTCTGTCAGCCCAAGAAGAGTCATAACTCCCATGTGTAAAAGCAATAGTCCCTGTCTGCAACAAAGGACGCTGACTCAGTAGCAGTGGAAGGAGCATCAGAAACAGACATCCCTGACTCCTTTCTCTTCTCCTTGACGATGCACTTTCTACACTCAGTGATATAGTGGCATGGCTTCTTGCAATAATGGCATTTTTCCTTCTTGACTTGTGTGCCCCCTTGTTTTTTATTACCCTGTAAACTGCCTAAAGTCCCAAAGCTCTGCGGAGCATTCTTTACTTGGCTGCCTTTGCCCTTCTGTCTTGCCATAAAAGTCTACTCAGAGGCTATGACATCCACACCACTATTTCTTCTTGTTTGCTCCTACTCTAGAAGCAAACTAACTAACTGAAGAAAAGTAAACGATTGTGAGGCAATCCTCATGGTAAGGTTTTAAGGCTTTATGAAAAGTCAAGTAATGAGTTCAATGTAGTAGATATCAAATGTACATCTGAGTAGTACTCATCGACATTCATAAGTTACTCACACAAGTTCTGAATTTTGTTCAAGTGATCCTGCATAGAATCACCCCATCCATCTTCAATGTCTCAAGCTCTTTCTTTAAGAAAGAGATGCAGGTCTCATTCTTACCAGCAAACTTCTACTCCAAAGTTAGCCAAGCTTCTCGTAAAGAAGCTCCAAACCGAATGTGAGGGATGAAGGACCGCTAAACTGCCAATGCAAACAACAACAAAGCATGTGCATCCCTTGAATCCCATGTTTTTTGAGCTGCTGATCTTTAGGGAAGTGGCTGAAGTGAAGCAGGCTGAACAGGCTGAGGTGCCCGTTGTCCACATCCTGCATAGAATCACCCCATCCATCTTCAATGTCTCAAGCTCTTTCTTTAAGAAAGAGATGCAGGTCTCATTCTTACCAGCAAACTTCTACTCCAAAGTTAGCCAAGCTTCTCGTAAAGAAGCTCCAAACCGAATGTGAGGATGAAGGACCGTTGAACTGCCAATGCAATCATTGTGCATCCCTTGTATCCCATGTTTTTTGAGCTGCTGATCTTTAGGGAAATGGCTGAAGTGGAGCAGGCTGAACAGGCTGAGGTGCCCGTTGTCCACATCCTCCTGGAGGAGGAGTAGCAAGAGCCACAACTCTGGGCCTAACTTCTTCTCCGTTGACACAGTCCCAAAGATTTTTCACAACCAACACATTCTTCATCATAAAGGACCAAAGTGAGTAGTTGTTACCATCCAATTTGTCCTCCTTGGATACATAGGTAAATACATCTCCTCCCTAATTTACCATGATAATCAATACCAAAAGAAAGCAAAAGAGCAATGCCCAAGCTGGACCAGCCTAGAAATCTCCACAATTTCCAGAAATTACAACAAATAGCTTGCTACAATTAGTACATTAAGGTACCCTCTGTCTAAACTGTCTGTAATGCACACAGTCCAAGGTGCATTCAATGCTCAGCAACACTACATGAGCAAAAACCTCAAAATTTATGGCCCAAATTTGTCAAAAACAGTTTGACTTTGATTGAGATTGCAGCACATTTGCCAATGTCTCCACAAAGATCAAAAGCCCCAAAATTCTTAACTTATTTGCCAAGAAATTTGCATCAATCGTGTCCTAGACACATATTCAGATTTCTGTACTTGCCCTTGTCCAGAGATGAATTTGGAATAAAATAATTTTAAAAAAAACTTGTACCTCTATTTCTCAGTAATTGCAGGTTAATGTGGAGGCTTGTGGTGGTGGTGACTGCCTATCCTGGAGGAAACGGCTTGTGCCAGTAGCGATGGCGTAAGCTTTGAGGCTCGTGGTACGCTGCAGGCCAAGTGCAGGAGATCAAACCGCAGGGCAGCGCGGACACAGGTGCAGGTGGTGCTAGAGGCGGGCATGGCACAGGGCATGGGCGGCACTGGAGGCGAATCTAGCGTACAGGCGGCGCTCAATAGACACAGGCGACGCTTGCACAGGCACAGGCAGCACTAGTGGCGAGCGTGGGGCAAGGCATAGCAACTCTCCCAAGCAGACTCGGGCCGCAAGGTGGCACGAACACAGACACAGGCGGCGCTAGAGGCAAACATGGGCGGCACTAGAGGCGGATTGCTAGCATACAGGCTACGCTCAACAGACACAAGCGGCATTCAACAGGCACAAGTAGCACTGCTGGCGGGCATGGTGGCTCTCCCAAGCAGACAGGCAGGCTCCCAGGAAGATTGGCGGGCTTAGGACAGCACTACACAAGCGGTATAGACAGACGGCGTATGCTGGGTAGTGGTGACAGGGGACGGAGTTGGCAGGCGCAACTCTGTCAGTTGGGCACTGCTGACGAGCTACTGCAAGGGGCACTAGTGATCTTCCACAGAGGCGTTGTTGGTGAGGCATAGCTAGACTAAGCAGGGACTCCTGAAGGTTGAGCAGAGCTGGACTGAGCAAGGACTCCTGGACGCTGAGCAAAGCTGAACTGAGCTGAACTCAGCTCTGATACCAAATATGAGAGGCTAAGAGGATTGAAGCTCAGCTGAGAGTGCAGTAGACAATATGGAAAGTGAAGCACAACACCCAATGCAATAGACTGAAAGAGTGTAAGCTCAAAGTACAAAGTACAACCCTTAAACCTGTTGGAGCTAAAAGGGACACAGCTGAGAGATGGAGATCGAGCAGGAGTGAGTGTGAGAGTGTGACGGGCTGAAGAGAGTCAGAGCAGAGTGAAAAGTACAAGTGGATTAGAGTGTACCAACAAATGTGTCGATACACAAAGAATAAAATATATTTATACTTGGGACACATAAAGGGTGTGTTCACATGTACAATGTGCATGTACTATACACGGAGGTTAGTGGGCCTTTATATCCCAACAACCTCCCACTTAAAGGTCCAATATGAACCTCTAGCTAACCAACTCCCACTAGTCGAATGCAATGCTCGTGCTTAGCTTTGCTTAGACTTTTAGTGAGAACATCTGCAGGGTTATCTTGTGTTTTAATCTTGGTCAATGTGATTTGACCATCTTCCAAAATCTGTTTGATGAAGTGATATCGCACATCTATATGCTTTGTGCGTGAATGATACATGGCATTCTTAGCCAGATACACAGCACTCTGGCTATCACATCCCAAAACTGCAGTACCCATAGACATACCGAGATCATCTGCAAGTCTGCTCAACCATATAGCTTCCTTAGAAGCTTCACTAGCTGATATGTATTCAGCTTCAGTGGTACTCAATGCAACAATGTTCTGCAACCTAGAACACCAATAAACAGCCCCACTAGCAACTGTAAAAACATACCCGCTGGTGGACCTACGAGTGTCCAAGTCACATGCCATGTCTACATCACAATAACCCTATAAACTAAGTGTACTTTGCCCATTGCAAATACTTTTTCTTTGTGTACCCTTAAGGTATCAAAGAATACACTTGACAGCCTCCCAATGTGCTTTGTCAGGATTTGACATAAACCTGCTAACAACTCCCACTGCATGAGCAATGTCTGGAGGAGTCTCAACCATAGCATACATAAGAGAGCCACAAGCTGATACATAAGGAACTCCCTTCATAGCATTTGCTTCCACATCATCTTTCGGGCTACTGGCTTTGCTAAAGCTTGAGATAAGGAGGTAATGGTACCCCAAAAGGCTTAGCTTCAGCCATGTTAAATCTGTCCAGTACCTTTCCAATGTACTTTTCTTGAGATAAAAACAGTAATTTCTGCATTCTATCTCTACGAATCCTCATGCCCAAAAATATGCTCTGCATTCCCCAAATCTTTCATGGAGAAAGCTGATTTCAGCTGATTTTTGAGAGCATCCAAGCTAGTCTTTCTTTTCCCAGGTAACAACATATCATCCACATACAAAACAAGTATGATGGGGCTGCCATCTGTATCCTTTTTCATGTACAAGCAATGATCTGCATGGCTGCGTGTAAACTCATGGGATAGCATAAAAGTAAAACCCTTTGTACCACTGCCGTGGTGCTTGCTTCAGCCCATACAGGCTGCATTTTAGTTTACACACCATTTGCTCTTTTCCAGGAACTACAAAGCCTTCAGGCTGTTTCATGTAGATTTCCTCATCAATGTTACCATGCAAGAAAGTTGTTTTTACATCCATTTGATACAGCTCTTAAGTCCAAAACAGCGGTAAGAGTAAAAAACACACGTAAAGTGGTCATCTTCACAACACGTGAGAAGACCTCTTGGAAGTCAATCCCTTCCTTTTGTGCATACCCTTTGGCAACTACCCTTGCCTTGTACTTGGGTTTCCCATCAACTATCTTTACTTTGTACACCCATTTGTTTGGAAGTGGCTTCCTTCCCTTGGATAGTGACACAAGATCCCAAGTATCATTTGCATATCAAGATTTAATCTCTTCCTACATAGGTAACTCCCACTTACTGCTGAACTCACATGACTTGGCCTCTTTGTATGTAAGAGACTCACCCTCATCTGTAAGCATCAAATAATGCAAGGAGGGGTCAAACCTATGGGGTTGCCTTCTTACGCGTGTAGACCTACGTACCCAATGATCAACATTTTCACGAATTGGATCTACATCTGGAGGTATATTATTTTCAGCATTTATTGGCTGCTATAAGCCATTTTCAGCATGCCGTTCATGCTATACAACACCTTCATTTTCATTTCCAGCACCTACATTTTCATAATCAGCAAGTCTATCTTGTTGTCCATGACCTCCTTGTGCATCTATTCGCTGTCCATCATCATCTGGCTCAAAAATAACCGGCTGATCATCAGTTTCAGCCTGTGGTACAGTGCCATGAGGCTCATTTTCTGAAGTAATAGGTGGCTGCAAACTCTGAAACTTCACCTTTTTCAGATCTTCATTAGAGGCTAAAGTGGCTTTCAGCAATTTTGCCTCATTGAACACAACATTATAGCTACAAATAATTTTCCTGGATTGAGGTAACCACACTCTGTAGCCAAATTCACCCTCATCACCATAGCCCATGAAAATGCCTTTGGTGGATTTTGGGTCAAGTTTGTTCCTCAGCTCATCCCTGACATGCACAAAAGCATCACAACCAAATATGCGTAAATGGTCATATGAGGCCGATTTGCCTGGTTGCAAATGTGAACCACGGTTTTGAGTGCCTCTCCCCAAAATGCATGAGGGAGATTAGCAATGGACAGCATGCACTGCACTCTTTCACATAAAGTCCTGTTATATCTTTCAACGACCCCATTTGAAGAAGGGCTGTAAGCTCCCTCTTAATACCATGCAAGTCACAAAAGGACTTGAATTCAGTCGATGTGAACTCACCCCCATTATCAGTTCTCAAGCATTTTAACTTTCTACCTATCTGAATAGTCACAAATGCATGAAAAGTTTTAAAAACAGCAAACACTTCACTTTTCTTTTTCAGCAAGTACACCCAAATCTTCTTGGAACAGTCATCAATAAAGGAGACAAAATATGCAACACCACCCAACAATTTCACGGGCATACTACATACATCAAAATGCACTAAGTCCAAGACATTGGACTTATGTGAGACACCAGAGTAAAAGGAATTTTTTATTTGCTTTCCAAACTGACACTCATTACAAAAATCAAGTTTAGAGCCTTTTCCATCAACCCTCTTCAGAGAGGTAAGGACATCAAGTCCTTTTTGGCTCATATGGCCTAATCTCTTATGCCATAACTCCAAATGACTGCAAATTTCAGCAGCTGCAAGAAACTTGCCATTCAAGGCTTTGCAGTGCAAACAATACAAAGTGCCCTTCTTGGTTCCTTTTGCAATCAACATGGAACCCTTTTTCACTTTCCACAAACCACCACCAAACAATGTGGTGTAGCCATGCAAGTCAAGCTGACCAACAGATAGTAAAGTCTTTTTAATGCCAAGCACATATATGACATCTTTCAACACAAGCTCTTTACCATTGTCTAAAGACAAGTGTACTGTCCCAATCCCATCAATGATACAAGCATGGTTATTTCCAAGATACACCTTTCCATAACTGCCTGCATTGAAACAAGAGTGCATCAATCACATCAGCCTTGGTAATCTGTATATCTTGCATGTGACATACAAGGACATCATAATCAACTGTACATAATACATCAGCCTCTGTATCTGAAAGCTCTTCTATGACCACACTAGAGGCCACATTGGCCTTCTCTTTGCCTTTGGTTGTCTCCGATGCATCTGTCTTTTCTTTCTTCTTCTTTTTATCTCCTCCATTCTTCTTTCTCTCTTGTTTATTCTTGTAATACCTACAATCAAGTTTCTTGTGGCCCTTCCAACCACAGTAATAGCAAGTACTGTCACTCTTATCCTTTCCTTTGCTCTCGCTCCTATTTCTGTGTCCTGCATTTGCATTTTTCTTTTCAGCCCTGCCTCTTACATTATAAGCTGAGTTGTTGCCTTCTCCACTAGACATACGTCTAATTGTTTCATTCAAGATAGAACCCCTCACCCCATTATATAAGAGATTGGGGTTATTGCTGAGTGAAACCACCAAGGTCTCCCAAGAATCAAGCAGTGTCATGATCAAAAAGATCGCTCTCAACTTTAAAGTCCAAATTTGCATCTTTGAGCTAATTTAAAATCCCTATAAATGCACTCAAGTGCTAAGTTGCAGGCTTTGACTCATCCAGTCGCATATTCACCGACTTGCGCAATAAATGCACCTAATTAACAGGTGTGGTGATCTCATAAGTAGTTTTCAACTTCTCCCATATTGCATAACCTGTATATAAACCCTTAATGTCTATCAGAATGTCATCAGTGACACCCATCTTTATGTAAGCCACAGCCTTTTTATTCACTCTGGCCCAATCTGCATCGGACATTAGTGCAGGTTTATCTTTCTGCAAAGCATCCTCACAATCCTTTAGCAACAAAATGCCCTACATACGGTCTTTCATCCTCACAATCCTTTAGGAACAAAATGCCCTGCATACGGTCTTTCCAAAGGTCAAAGCCATGACCTCAAACCATTTGATCTCCATCAAACTCTTGATGTCTAAACTGGAAGCAGTTGCAACCATTTTATCACAAAAACAAGAGTAAATGCATTGTTGTTCTTTCTCAACCAGAAGTAAATTTCTATTGTTTGTACATGAACAAGCCACCGAATGGGCAAAAATGCAGAAATTTATCAAATTCTGCACAAATCCCCAAAATTTCAAGTCCAAAATTGCATAAATGTCAGTAAATCTGACCCAGCTGAGCAAAACTTTGCCAATATATGAAAAGCTCCAAATTTCTGGGATCTAATGTCAGGAAATCTTACTCAAAAGAGCAAAATTTCAGCAAAATTGGTAAAATTTCCAATTTAATTGAGGTTACCGCTTGCAATATCTGCAATTTTTTACTCGAAATTTTACTATCGGGCCTAGATGAGATCAAATCTGGGAAAGGCCCAATTTTCTGGCCAGATTCGCACAGATGTTAAAACTGTGCCTCCACGCGTGAACTCCGTCAAGGAAGAGGATAAAGGGATTTAAAGAAAAACGTATTTCTGATTTTTTTTTAAAACAATGGGAGGGGTTCCGTTGACCCGCAGTCCCGTCACGTCGCGACAAACGCAGCACCTGTCATTGGATCAGCTGCCTATCGTCCCTTGCCCATTGGCAAATCGCGCCACAATGGTCCCTGGTCCCCTTCATCACGACACGGCACCTAGGAGCCTAGTCCACGCCCGTTGCCCAATCGCGAGCAATTGCTATCTAGTCCATGTTCCGTCAACCTGCAGTCGCCTGGTCACGAGCAGCTGCCACTTGGTCCACGTTCCGTCGACTTGCAATTGCCCAACTGTCACGTCTTCTGCCTACGCCTGACTGCCTTGTCGCCCGTCACACGACCACTGTGCCTGCCTGCCGCTGGACCTGTCGCATCAACTGCCTGATACACTGGTCGCCAGGGGCTCAAACAATCTGAAGGTCGTGTTCGGGTTGGGAAGCGTACACAGGTGCCTTTGCTATAATACCAGTTGTTGGAGCTAAGAGAGGCACAGCTGAGAGAGATGGAGATCGAGCAAGAGTGAGTGTGAGAGTGTGACGGCTAAAGAAAGTCAGAGCAGAGTGAAAAGTACAAGAGGATTAGAGTGTACCAACAAATGTATTGGTACACAAAGGATAAAATGTATTTATACTTAGGACACGTAAAGGGTGTGTTCACATGTACAATGTGCATGTACTATACATGGAGGTTACCAGGCCTTTATATCCCAACAAAACCTTAGGGTTGTAGGTGTATTCTACCAATGGTAGTGAGATGAACTCATCACTACCTCAAGGCACCGCTGCATTCCCTCAATCTGCTTGGCATCAAGAAGTTAAAGGCAAACCTAGTGTAAGAGTTCTAAAAGCATCTTCTTTGATCTTAGAGAGAATTAATGGCGAAGAAACTCATGATTCAAGACAAAACTAACCATTTCAGCTCCTTGCTCTATGATAGATATAATCCATGAGAGGTTACCAATATCCTTTAGCAGGTGATTTAAGCAATGAACCATATAATATAAAACTATGATAAGCGGATAGTATCCCTGGATGATAGCACTTAATGCCTTATTTACGAGCTCTCCATTTGCAACAAAACCCACAACATGCTCTAGGCTAATAAACATAATACTTGTAACTCACCCTGATGCAAGTACATCTATCGACTTTCCTGTTCCTGATGCATCATATGAAGATATGAAATACATATCCCCACAGGAATAAGTGATCATGCCATAAATGCATAGCCTCCACGCATCACTCTTAACCATCAACAATCAAGAAAACTCCATTTTTAGCCTACATGCTCTTTCTAGTCATTGTTGCTTACTCAACAAGATGATTCGCCTTGTCAAGCAAGTGGTGAACAAGGTCTCTAATGATGGGGAAACATATGAAGGACCATACTTACCAATCTTCTTGCACATCAATCTAAAATACTCTAATTTGGCTACATGAAACTGAATGTGGTCATGATAGAGAAAACAAGCCACTAATGTGTTCACCCCTTCCTTCTTTGGATCCCAACTAGTATCAAGTGTGCTCTATCTACGTATAACATGTGGCACTAGTGATGCCCTGGCCAATACAAAGCCCATAGCAAATGTGGAACTAGCACTCCCTAATACAAATCTTGTTATAGATGGTGTCACGAAAGTTACAAGGTGAACTGCACCACATCATGGTTTAGATGCACGATAAGCTTCTTGACCTACTACACAGTTATGAAGATCCCTTTGCTTCTCCAAGGTCACATTAGGAAAAAATTGCACCCTTGAAATTTGTCTCATATAGAAGATGAGCTCAAAGTTTCTTAAAATAAAAATGCTCAGTTTACCTGGTAACCAATAATTGTGAATTAGGGTTTGCGTCCCTTTTGGACATCCTACCCACTTTGTGGGATCTAGGCCATTCAATCCTTGAAGCATGCTTATAGCTTAGCCTAACTAGACCTAGCCTACACTATTGCAATTATATATTCATGTGGGCAATCCACACAACAATTGCGGGTTTGACAAATACAACTATGGGGAATGATACAATGTGTACCAGGGAGTGAGGGAGTAAGCCCAACTCTCACAAAATAATGCATCCATGATAATAGCATGTTCATGAAGTATTAAAATAATAAAAATGCCCAAAAATAATATATTGAAGCTCAAAAAATAATATTCTTTTAAAAATAATTCCAACACTTGCACTTTCACTTTGCTTTGACCTTCTTTGATTGTTTTCAACTTTAGCCTTCACAAAATACTATTAACAATCCTTCACACTATCAGTGCACTTGTCACTATGCTCGAAGCTAGAGGTACCATAATTATGGTTCATTTTAACTAAGAATCTTAGGTGAAGTTTAATTAAACCATTAAAGTTTATTTCTCATTCTAGTGATATACACCCTCTTCAAACATTGCAAACAGTCCTGAATGCACACAATTCAAATCCAACATGGCATATCAAATGGCCAATACATGTGACCAAGTAATCAAGCACGTTGTTGATACTACATGTATTAGCAATGCAAAATTCTCTAACATAGTAGCTACTATATTAGTAAACAACCAAGCACAATTAGCCAAGATAAGTGTCTGCCACACACTTGATCATAGAAGTCTCAAGCTCACTATCTACAAAAGACAAAAGGGTACAACAAACCCAATATGGCTTCATTCCAGCAATACAAATTCCTTATAAAAGCATTCATCTTCTCAAAGCTGGCCAAAGAAGGTCTTAATTACTTCTCAATAACATTAATATCACAATAGCATAGATATGCTTTACCTACTAGAGGTCCAAACACACCAAGTTGCTATGATGAGAAATTCACATGCTCCTATTATCTATATCAATTCGTTGATCATCCTCAAAGCTCACACCTATGGTCAATAGAGCAAGTATGCCAAAATAGTTGACCAACATATACAAAACCCTCAACACGATCCCATGACTAAAACCTACAAACACCATGAACATAAAGGCTCTAGCAAGTTGTAACTAACTACATAACAACAATCCATGTTATATTGTCATTGCTCTATCCTATAGCCATCCCAGAGCCATATTCTATACAAACATACATTTTTCAACCACACAAATGGAATGGAGTAATATCCTCAAGTGTATTCCAAAAGGCATAGCAATGGATCTACAAGCAAAGATACTCCATATGACAAAAGTATTGCATCACAAAAATTCATATCTCTTGCTTGTTCTTCAAGAAGCAAAGAGAAAGCATGCACGAATCCACATGCCACATTACAATGCTTTCACAAATATTACACTATATTAGATGCCTTACTCACCCATAATGAATAATTCACAAGACTCATACCCATAGCCATCCCTAGAGATCCATACTGCTTCACAAGAATTATACACATGGCCATCCCAAGCTATCAAATTGGTGACACATCTTAAGCATGAAAAGACATTCACTTCTCTCTCTTCGGGATTATCTACTCTCTCCTCAATAGTCTTTTTTCCAAAAGAAGATATGGCTAATTATATTACCCATAAGAATCTTACTTTTTTTTTTTTAAAGGGTATAGCTAATTATATTACTCAAAAGAATCTTACAAAGAAGTACATTTGCTCAGCATACTTGCCAAAGTTGTTTGTAAATCAAAAATCACTCATATACACAAGCCTTGCAAGCTAGTCTAGGGGGGATGGGGGATAGAATCCATGGAGGGGGAATGTAGAGTGTAGAAGCCATGGAAGGGAGGAATGTAGCACCACCAAGGAAAGCTCCCTAGCAATGTGAAAAACAAGCAATGGCCTCCCTAGATGTGAATGAGCTGTTATCGAATCTCCTATCGATCCCGACAGTCACTCTTTAGCTACTCCCAATGGCCACAAAGTGAGTGGATGGTGGATGACCAAAGCTCTTCCGAAGTAGCATACACCAAAAGGCTCTCCCCACTAAAAATCATATAGCAACATGCCTTTTCCCAATCATCTCTCAAACCTCTGATCTGACATTGTTGACTCTAGCACCTAGCAATTGGGCAAAACCTCCAAGCCTACCATTTAACCTACCATGGCACATGAGCCACCTCAATAATGAAGATCACATCATATATCTTTGCCTCGTATAGTAGACGATGACCCTTTGTCATGAGGACATGTATTTTTGAAACCACTTAACATGTGGATTAATTTTAATCACGTGATTAAGTAAATGTTGCATATGTGAGGTGCAACTAGGGTTAAAGTAAATTTACAAGCCCAGGACCCGAAGAAATCACGGGATGTCAAAGATAAAAGTTACTATAAGTTATGCCGCACATGTACTTGGTGGTATCTGGTACCAATTGTTAGCCTAGGTCATCCATTTGGCCATAAGTGTCAATTGGTGACACTAGAGAAGTGGCGTTTAATGGTACCTAACACCAATCTGATGATCAAAGATGGCGCAAAGACACTAGAGAAGTGGCGTTTAATGGTACCTAACACCAATCTGATGATCAAAGATGGCGCAAAGACACTCGAGAATGGAAGTTGCCTAGCCAATTTAATTATTGACCAGTTAGATTATTTTTTAGGGCACCGAAATAATTATTAGATTAATTTTCAGTATTTAAAGACTGAAAATTAATATTTAATTATGAAAACTACTGGAAAAACCATTTGGGAAGGCTGCCACTTGTCAAAAATGCTCCCGCAAGATTGAAAAACGCCTTTAGAGGCTAGAGAGAAGCATTTCTATAAATTTAGACTGCACAGGAGAGGAAGAGGAAGCTGTTGGTCTGATTTACAGCCATTAGAGGACCTTTTGAGACTGCCAAGGGCAAGAGAAGACCAATCAACAGCAAGAGACAGCATCTACAGGTTGTTGAGACAGGGCAACAACTGTAAATGACTGATTTTCTTCAATTCTTTGCATCTACAAGCTGTTATGGTAGGGCAGCAGCTACATTTGACTGATTTTCAGTCATTCTTCGCAACAAAACTCTGAATTTCCTCTCTCTACAGCTTTCCCTCTAATCTCCCAACCATTTCACAGCCTTGCTCCGAAAATCTCAACATTTAGACCCTTGGAGGCTCAAAAATTTGATTTCTTTGCTGTAAACCCTAATATGTAGCAGCAATTAGAATTTAGCAGTAGCCTCGAGAATCGTGCCAGAAATTGGAAGCTCCAAGACTTGGATTGAACAGTGCTAAGTTGTTTTTAGCCTATTCAAGTGAAGGGACCAGCAAATAATTGAATTTGGGGCATTTTCCATTTCCATCAAAGCGGGTGAAGGCCAATTGATTGCCCCAATCAAGGGGCAAATCGGATTAAAGACGTACTGGTGATTCATCACAGCAAGGGGAGTTGGAATACCGAAAGGGATTGGGAGAATCCCATTGTAAATTAACTTATTCTTCAATAAAGCTAAAGAAATACCGAAAGGGGTGCCAATTTTGGGGCCAATCGGCTGTGCATTATCCAAGATCAGTAGGTAAATTTGTATTTTCAGATTTGCATTAATTATTTGCTGCTGTAATTTAGTTGTAATCAGGGATTTACCACCTATCCATGGAAGGAAGGCTGGTTGTACCCTCGCTAACTCACTACTAGCAGAAAGCCCCCATGAAATGCACCCAAGGCTAGGTGTAACCTGACAGAATACTCAGCCAACACCTCTCCATACGAACTATGATGGGTAGTGCTTGCAAGCCCCATCCTATTGCATCCGAACCAGCCAACTCCCAATTGCTAGGACATCATGTGATATAAGTCAAATTAAACAGCTACTATGTACTAAAAGTCAAATTAAACAGCCACTATGTACTATAAATCAAATTAAACAAGATAATCTCCTCGCCGCCAACAATCCCATAGGCATTGCCAAAAGGTCCTACAAAAATCATCCATAATGCTATGCTCTACCCAATGTTTACTAAATGCACAGGTCCAATCCATGGCAGCCTATAGGCATGTAGACAAACCTACCTTCAACTTATAGATCCACTTGGATGGCAAATCATTTTTACCCTTTGGCAAAGGAACCAACTCCCAAGTCTGATTCTTCATAATACTTTCTTTTTCTTCATCTTTCTCTCTTCTCTTTTCTTTCTATTCTCTATTCTTTTCTTTCTCTCTTATCTTTCTTTTCTTTCTCTCTATCTTTTCTCTCTCACACAAAGACTCAAGAGAAAAGTTTAAAGATTAAACTAGCAAGTTTAAAACTCTCTCTCCTTCCCTCTCCCTCTCTCATGATTCTTCCATCTCTCTCTCTCATATACACACAATAGCACAATGCAGCCATCCTCTCCCATGGGCTACCATTCAAATTTTAAAATTTAAAAAATCTCTCTCTCTCTCTCTCTCTCTCTCTCTCTCTCTCTCTCTCTCTACCCTAAACCCTAAAGCACTCTCACTTTCTATAAAAATCTCTCCCCCTCCTCCATCTCATTCATCCTTTCAAGTTCTCCACCTCTCCTACTTCTTCCAAACTCTCGTCCCTCCTAGTCTCTCAAGCTCTCTCCTCCCTTAACTTCTCAACCCTTCCAACTTCCTTCTCCATCAAGCTCTAGCCTCTCTCTACTCCCTCAATCTCTCTACCCTTTCCACTCCTTTCTTCAATCATCTCACCCTCCACCTGTGGTCTCTATACATCATCAATGGCACCCCCTCTTTATGAGGCCTTTCACTTGCATTATGCCTACTTCGAACGAGTGAAGGAGAAATCCAACACTTGTAAGTGGCAATGCAAGTATTGCCCAAAGCTCCAAATCTCGTCCATCACTCGCCTTCTCATCCCCCTTTGCAAATTAGGAGGGGGAGGCCACACTATGCCCCAGTATTCCCGATGATGTCTTTAAAGATTATCATCGAAAATACTTGCCATTGAAGCTGCATATAGGCCTTTCAAGGGCAAATAAGGAGGTGGTCTCTCCCAATCACAAGGTCTCAGGATGCGAAAGAAAAGCCCATTCAAGTGGTGCACTTATGCTCCAAGAGAGAAGCCAACTCTTGCCCAAGCAACGGGGCAAGTTTCCAATCCTCTCTCCTTTCTCAAGGAGAGGCAAAGGCAAGTGAAAATAGAGATTGCACGCGCCATAATTGAGTGTTATCTCTCTTTCCATATTCTCAAACTGGATCGATAGAAGGAGATAGTGAAAGCCATTGCCGCCGTTAGTCCATGCGAGGGATGGTACAATGTCACATTATACATACAATGGCATGCATACCAAGAAACTCGATGAGGAGAGAGAGAGAGAGAGAGAGAGAGAGAGGATTGACAAGTCCCTTGAGCCTGTGCGTACCGATTGGATACTCTATCCTATCCAATGGATGGAGTGAACCCAAAAAAAGGGGGGATCATCAACAACCTCATCTCTTGTCCGCTTGGTACATACTTTTTACGAGCGGTAAATGTGGACACAAGGGGAAGAAAAACCACAAGCTTGTTCATATATCGGCACATATAGCAAGCCATCATTGAGGTAATACTTTTGAATCCATTATTTTGCAATATCTTTTTTCTTTTAACCTCCCAAATTTATTCTAACTTCATCATGTGTAATCTTGTAGATTGGGCTGCAAAATGCGGTGCAAGTTGCCACGAACAATGCCTTGAATTTTGCAACTATGGGGCGAAAACTCAAGATCGAGTTTCAATTCATAGTATAGATGCCATACATTACACATTGTTTAGATCTTCTTATGAAAGATATAGACAAGTTGGAATGGGTGGCAAGGATTGTCAACGATGCTTGCATAATCGTTGCCTTTGTCAACTCCAAGGTCCGAGTTCTTACGATTTATCGCTCGTACTCGGACTTGGAGTTGAAGAAGCCTTCCAAGACTTGGTTTGTGGCCATGTGGCTTCTCCTTGAGCCTCTCTATGATATTCGCAATAAGTTACAAATAATGGTCGTGTCGGATGAGTTTAAGGAGTGGCTTCAAGAGAAGTCCACATCAAGCCAAGTGAAAGCAAAGGCCATTCAAAGGCTTTGCTTAAAAGAGGAATTTTGGATGGATGTGAGAGGCATTGTCATTGCCGTCACTCTACAAGGTGCTTTGCATAACGGACGTGAAGGGGGCTACTATTGGCCTCCTCTATCATCTTATGGTGGATACCATGGAGGAGATATTATCATTGACCATCTTGGATGAGGAGGCCTCTTCTTCATGGCATGCTTTTTTTTTTTTTTCATGCTTCTTTTTAGGTTTAAAACTTATCATTCACATTATCTCACTCTCTTTCTTTTCAAATTTCACCTCTAAATCTCTATTCTCTTACACCTATTGTAGTGACATCTTGGATACTATCCCTAAAAGAGATTATATTCTCTTTTTGACAGAGAAGAGATGGGAGTGGATGAAACAATCCATACATGAATTTACGGCACTCTTACATCTCGCCTTCAAAAAAATTTCTCTTCATGGATACCAATATCCTCGCTGACCATTATGCCTTTCTTCCAAAGGCTTTGACATAAGAGCACCATGGTGCCTTCCTCTAGAACTCATCAATTATAGCGATCAAAGGCGCACTGCTTTCGCATCTACTATTTGTTGGAAGTAGGAATCATTGGTGAAACCTCTTCTTTTGTGGGAGTCATTTGGTTACCAATTGCTTCATCTCCAAAGAGTGGCCTTACCCATTCTTGCACAGGTTTGAAAATCTCTTCCTTTTTTTCATTTGATTCTAGTTACAACATTGTAAGTTTGAAGTTTAAACTTATTTTCTCTTCACACGGTTTAGGATTGTTCATTGGGAGCATATGAGAGGAATCAGTCCATCTATTTCCTCATATATACCAAAATTTGTAATAAGCTTAGAATGCAACAATTGGAGCAACTAATTTATTGTCGCCCCAATTTACACATGCTACGCAATATGCATGTGACGTCTATGACAAGTTAGATATCGTATATCCAATTTTTACACTTTTTAGTTATAACTTTATTCATAAATTATAAAATATATTTAGAGATGTTTCATTTGTTTAATCCAAGTTTTTCATCCTTTAAATGCATAGATGAATGTGGTTTCACTCGAGTTCTTCGCTAGCACACTTAAAAGTGTGACTCGTGAGAGAGACTGGGAAGAGAAGCAAATATTTAGGAAGCTTTACTTGGAGCTCGGGGAGATAGACTGCCAAATCTCTCGCACTCGTGCATATCGAGCCCGTATTGTTATTCGCCCTCGCGCCAATAGTGGTGGAGCTTCCACTTTAACATTCACATCGGCTACTCCTAATGCTCATGGAGCCCTTAGATGCTACACAAGGCGTGGAAGTGCCTCGAGAAGTACTCCTAGTTCGGCCCAAAAGGATATACCTATCACTACCTCTCGCATAGAGCTTAGAGAGCCCGAGTATGATGACAAGGGCAATGTCAATAATGAGGGTGATTTTGTTAAGGAGAGTGATGACTCCTCAAGCAACAAGGATGCTTCTACCTTCGATGCTAAGAGTGATATAAGCACTTAGAGTGATCATGTATCTTGATTCGGATTGAGCCACGGATGATGGCTTTTATCTCAATCCATTTTTGTATAAGACTCCATATTTTGCTCATAATAAAGTTGTTGGTTTCATTATTCATACTATACTCTTGGATCTTGACTCCTAAATCTTATTTCAACTCTCTTTTGCACTTGTTGGTTTCATTATTCATACTATACTCTTGGATCTTGACTCTTGAGTCTTGTTTCAACTCTCTTTTGCACTTACTTTTGACTTGAACCTCCAAGTTTATGTTTTAAGTCCAAATATTGAGTATAGACTTAAAATTATATGTTTTTCTTTCATCAGACATAGGTCCAAGATTTATTATTCTAATTTAGTACCGTACTAGTATCGGAAGCCATCAGCCATGACAACCTTGGTACCAACACTTGCCCTACATGGCAAAATAATAGGTGATATTGCATCCTGGAAAGTAATATTACTTATTTCCACTTCCTTAAGAGGTTGTTTATACTTCTTCTTCTCATTGAAATCAAATCGTTACTACGGATAATTTTTCTACCTTCTAGCTCCCAAAGGTGATAACCCACCTCACCACTCTAACCATAGCCTAAAAAGATGCACTTAGTGGATTTTGGTTCTAGCATCTTTTCCTTTAGCACATACACATAAGCTTCACAATCAAACACTGAACATAAGAGGGCTTCATACTCAACCATATCTCTTCTAAATGCCACCATCCAAAGTAGTGTTAGATGACCTATTTATCAAATGTACAAAAGGTTGCCATAGCCTCAGCCCAAAATATTTGAGTAAGACCAACATTAAATAGCATGCTCAACATCCTTTCATTTATTTTCCTATTCATATGCTTTGCAACACATTTTGGCAAGATTTTTAGGTGATGTGAGTTCCCTTTTTATCCCACATGCTTCACAAAAATTTTTGAATTCATGAGAGATATTCTCCACCATTATCAGTTCTAAGATACTTAAGTCTCTTGCAAAACTGATTTTCTGTGAGTGCCAAAAAATTTTGAAAACATGATAAGCCTTATCTTTCCTACCCATAGTGAAAGCCACACCTTCCTGGTTGCATCGTCAATGAATGTAATAAAATAAGATGCCCTCCTATAGACTTTATAGGCATAGGTCCACATATATTGCTCTACACTAAGTCAAGTGGCTTGCTCCATTTCCTCTCTCTATATAAAATGCTCACAAACAGAAAGATCAAAAAAATAAAGAGAAGGCAACTAATCCAAATGATATAGCATTTCCATTCCTTTTCTAGACATGTGTCTCAACCGACAATACCACAAAGATACATTTTGCTGCTCGGCTATTGCAATTACATGATTTTTTATAAAAGATACGTGTAGGAAATACAAAGTGCCTCATATGGCTCCTTTTGAAACTAGCCTTCCTCCTCATATAGGGTGATAAATAACCTGATTTAGCACTAATTACGACAAGCATAAAATTCACATAAACCGAAAATGCAAACTTTACCACTTTAATCTTGGACATTGGACACCCTGTTGGTCCTAAAATTAGCACCCCTTGCGGTACTTCTTTAACTTATATTGCAAATGAAAAGAGTACAACTGAGATCCTCTGATCTCCTTCACTAATCAAAGTGCCTCTTATTGTCAAAGCTGACCAACAAGCCTCCAAACCAAGTTGCCCTCCTTGAAAGACAAATTCAATCCCAAATCTCATATTGGTTGACTGAGCTCTTGAATCTCCCTAAATTTCTCGATTTGAGTTGTGCTAGAATTCAAGTCCTAGGCCCTCAATTCTGAGCACGCATCTCGAGGCGGCTGTCAAAACACTAATTTCCACTGTAAATTAGGGTTTACAACAGAGATTGACTGAAATATTTTCCTTTGATGCCTCAAATTATTGGAAAATGTTGAAATAATTTGAGAAATGATTGGGGGATGAGAGAGAATGTTGTAGAGAAAGAAATTTCAGAGTTTGATCATGAGAAACACTAAAAAACTATTACTGCCTTGCTCAAAGCCCTGTACTTTGGCAAAGAACCAAAAATGACTTTCATTTTGTAAACCCATTTGTAGGATAGCACTTTTCATCGTTTTGGTAAATGTATCAAATCCCTAGTGCCATTCTTCATGAGAGATTTCATTTTTAATAGCATTGCTTTTTACCATTTTTTATTATCATGTCTATAAATTGCTTCCTGGAAGCATGAGGGTTCACCACAATCTGTTAACATGACATAATCAGCCACATAGTTTACTCCAAGAACAAATCTATTTGGTTGTTTTTGCACTCTGGTCGACATATGGACCCAATGGTCAAAATTTGTTGGTTGTTCAGCTTGCAAATCTGCATTAGCAACTTGCTGTTATGCAGGTTCAGCCTGTTGTATAGCTAGTTCAGGTTGTTCCAAGTGCACATGTTCTTGCTGAATTTGTGGGACATGATGGGCAAGATCCTATTGATCATTTTCAGCATCATTCCCTACATTTTCAGGGACATTTTCAGCAAGTATTTGCTGCTATCTAACGGGCATTCTTTGCTGTCCTATTGGTACATCCTCCCACAATACAACCCTTCTAACCTCTTCTCTTCTTTTGGGCTGTTTGTGCATGCGATCTTCCCGGAAGATGACATCATTGCTATATACTACTTTCCTTTTCTCGGGATCCCATAATCTATAACCCATTTCACCTTCATCACCATATCCAAGGAAAATACATTTACAGGACTTTGGCTCAATTTTGTTGCATTCTTCCTTACGTATGTGCACAAATGCCTCACAACCAAACACTTTCAAGTGTGCATACGAAGGTGGCTTGCCCGACCACACTTCTTGGGGGAGAGTCCCGCCCCCCCCCCCCCCCCCCCCCCCAAAGACCTGTTTAGTGACCGATTAATCAAGTGTACAGCTGTCATAACAAGCTCTGCCCAAAAACCATGGGGTAAAGCAACATGTGACAGGATTGTATGGACCTTGTCTTGAATTGTCCTATTTATACGCTCTGCAACACCATTTTGGGGCGGATTATAAGGAGCTGCAGTAAGCTCTCTTTTAATCCCTTTGCTGTCACAAAAGTCTTGAAAGGCTTTGGACACATATTTCCCACCATTGTTAGAGCGAAGGCATTTTAACGTCTTGCTGGTTTGATTTTCGGCAAGTGCCAGGAATTTTTTAAATTTATCCAAGGCCTCGTCTTTGCAACGGATTGGATAAACCCATACTTTGCGTGTAGCATCATCAACAAAGATAATAAAATACTTCTTTTCTCCTAGAGATAATCCTTGCATTTAACATACATTTGAATGTACTAACTCTCAGGGTGAAGACTTTAGAGAAATAAATTTTTTTTGTGACGTTTGAGCATGTTTGCCATCAGTACAATGATCACACTGTTCAAAATCGGCATACCTCAAAGACCGTAAATAACACAAACGAGAGATCAGTTTCATTCCAAATTAACTCATGTGTCCCATCTGGCTATGTCACAAAGAAACACTTGGCTGCTCAATTATAGCGACAACATGGTCACGCACACTAGATACATGCAAAGGATACAAAGCATCACTTTTGGATCCCTTGGCAACAATGTAGGAGCCCTTACATATTTTCCATTTGCTATCCCCAAAGGTGGTGTGATAGCCTTCATCATCTAGTTGCCCTGTGTTTATCAAGCTCTTCTTGAGCTGAGATACATGTCTCACGTTATGCAAAACAAACACGGAGCCATGCTGAAATTCTAGTTTTACACTGTCAATTCCTGCAATTTTACATGCATAGTTATCCCCCAAGTGGACAACACCACGTATAGCACCATTGTAATCAAAGAACCACTCATGATGTGGTGTGACATGAAAGGATACACCTGAATCAAATATCCAAGTGTAAATATCATCCTCAGAATCTGCAATCAATGCATGTGCATCTAAAGAAGAAGCAAGAAATACATCACCATCACTGTCATTATCATGAGTGACTACATTAACCTCTTCTATTTTCACATTGCTCTTTTTGGTAGGCTGGCTGTCCTTGTTTTCAGCCTTGTTGGCTTCATTGTTTTTGTTTTTGCCCTTCTCTTTCTTCAGTTGAAAGCAATCCCTTTTGTAGTGCCCCTTTTTGCCACAATGATAGCACTCCACATTCTTTCCACGAGATTTGATGCATGCTCTGTTTTCAAAACTTCTGTTATGCTGAAATCTGCCTCTAGTGTGTAATGCATTTGAAGACTTATTTGCTGAGTTATCCTGCCTATTGAGTTCCTCCATCAGCAAAGAACTCTCCACATCAAAGTATAAAGCTAAGCATTCGAATTACTCAAAGTTGTCCTAAAAGTATCCCAACTTTCAGGTAGAGTGTATAGCAAGAAGGTAGCTTTGAACTCTTCATCAATATGAAAATCCAAAGCAATCAGCAGACTGAAAATTGAGTTAAACTCATTCAAATGTACAGACATGGCTGTACCCTCTTTCATGTGAAAGTCCATCAGTTTTTTCAACCAATAGACCTTGCTAATTGCACTTTTCTAAGCATACAATTCTTCAAGCCTTTGCCACATTGCATATACTGAATTTAGCTTCTCAATGTTGAAGAGCAAGTTGTCTGACACTCAGATCTCAATGGTAGAGCAAGCAAGCTCGTCCAAGTCATCCCACTCATCTTGTTCCATGTCTGCTGGTTTGATTCCCTTTGTTTTGATGGGCTTTACATGTTTCTTTTGCACCAAGACATTATAGCATTGTTTTGGCCAAATTGCAAAATTATGGGCACCCTCAAGCTTCTTAATGTGCAAAAGATTACGGCTGTCACTATTTCCAGCCATAATTTGTAGTCCCAAATCGACTAACCAGTCACCAAAGGCAAGCCCAAATGTGACACAAGTGACCACAATGCACGAGAGTACCAACCAATAATGAAAATCCCAAGATTGCAGAAATTTCAGATCTGCAAATGAATTTTCAGGATTAAAAAATGTAGTTTGCTGCACTCGTCAAGAAATTTCTGACACAATTAGAGACCAAGCCACTAGTTACATGTGAAATCCCCAAAATTTCACTGCAATTTCTGCTCCAAAGGCATTCCTGAGCACAAATTTGACAATTTGGATCAAAAGTCCCAAATTTTTTGAAGGATAATCCGTTCAGATTGCATCAATTCAAGTACCCAAGTGCATATACCATGCAATTCTTGCACAAATTGATGAAATTCTGCAAAAGCCCCAAATTTCTCACGAGTCCGATGTGCACAAATTTTACTGAAATTGAAGATATTTCACTGAAATGTGAAAAAACCCCAAAATTTCACGGGCAAATGTGTAACGATTTTGCAATTTCTGAGTTAGATTGTCCACTTCTACATTAAAGTCCCCAAATCTAGGAAAAGCCCCAATTTTTCAAGTCAGGCTTGCACACTATGCATGTGTGCACGAACATCTAGTTGTGGAGGGTAAAAAATTTGAAATGAATTTTAAAAAAGTTGACAATGTTGACTGTCGAATATGATTCGTGACCCGCTGGTCACGAGTGACCTATTGAACAAGTCACCGCCTCTCCCGTCGGAGCGCCCACTGAAGCCCGTCTCGTCCGCGCTAAACCTGTCGCCATGTCTGCGCGCTGAACCCGGTTGCATGTCGCCTAAGCTTGGTCGCGTCACACTGAGCTTGGTCACGTTTGCACTGGTTGGTCGCATGCAGGTTTCGTTTGGCCTGCGTCAACCTATCGCCTGTCACGTGTCACGTTCGCACTGGCTGGTCACATGTAGGTCCCGTTTGGCCGGCATCAACCTATCGCCTGTTGCCTACAACAGGCATTGACAAAGATGCCGCCCATTCCTTGCTCGCTACACCTGCTGGTCCATCTGCCTCTCATACACTTGTTGAACACTAATAATTGGTGCCTAAAGCTCCTGTTCGCCTATCACGTACCCTGACACCGGTCACTAGCTTCGGGAAGCGTGCACAACCTGTGTGCTCTAATACTAGTTTGTCATGCAAATTTCCTAAGCTGAGAGTGAAGGTGCAAAGAGTTGAGAGCAATAGAGTGAGAGAGTGAGCACGACACTTGATGTTCAGTACAAAGACTAGTGTACCACATTTTAGGTTTTGAATATATATAAAATATAACAAGTGAAAGGATGCATTCACACCCGAACACGGTAAAAGGCACAGTGAGCCTTTATTCCCAACAAAACACAATTAATTAATGAAAAACCCTAAAAAAGGGGAGCGGTCCGAGAGAGTTTCAGTGGTCTCCCAAAAACCCTAATTATTTGGGACACCCTTCAACATCTACAAATAGACAAGCTGCCCCCATTCAGCTTCATTCCTGTCTATGTAGGTTTCACACCCTTGAGTGCAGATTTCAGCTATCAATCTACCTCTACGTGGCTGTCCAGCCTTCAAGACTGCTGCCACCTCTCCATCAGTCCTTGCAATGCCCAAGCGCCTTCCTCCAGGCTGTCCCCCACTGTCTGGCGCCTTCCTCCAAGCTGCGTTTAGCATCTTCCAACCATCGCCAACATTTTCATCACCTTCTTCTACTTGTGTTTGGTGCTCTAGGCCCTTCTAGCATCATCGTTTTGCAGATTCCACACTCCAACTGGTGATCATAGACTTGGGATCCGTCACCGGTGGACGTCACTCTCCGACACGCTGCTCTGCCCTTGAGTATCTGTACACTCTTCATTCATTTGCAGTATTCATTCACTTCAGAGTTGTGTTCTTCTCTCCCTTCTTCTGTTTGTGTTTGAGTTTTTGAGTTTTGCATTTAGGGTTTGAGTTTTGTTTTCTATGTCTGTCTGTCTCTTTGTGTTTCTGTTGTGGTCGTACACTCTGTGTTTCCTCAATGCAAACCCTAGCAGTTTTCTTCACACTGGACACCTCAACATCATGACACACAAAAAGCATGAGGCCTTCAACTTGCATACCATCCATGTGGAGAAGGACACAAAGAAGCCCAACTCCCACCATTGGACATGCAAGTATTGCGGGAAGCGTTACATAAGTGGTGCAACCCGGCTTCTTCAAGATCTTTCCAAGATGGGGAGGCAAATTGTCGCATGCAAGGCAATCCCTCAACACATTGCGGACTAGATTCTCGCCAAGATTAGAGGTGGATCTACTAGAGGAGAAAAAAGTGGCACATTGGTGACAGCACCCACACCTATGTCTACTTATGAGGAAGCCCCAAATGTAGGTTTCAACCAATGCGGGTGAGGCCTCCACCATTGGTGGTGCCGGCTCCATATCCACTTCTGGCTCCGGCATTGACAAAAGGCAAAGATTGGAGGCTCATGCAACATTAGAGAGGCAATCCTCTCTCTCTCAAGCTCCCGCTCATATGCTTGGATCGGTTGCCTTTCTTAGAGACAAGCAACGACAAGCGGACGTTGAGATTGCACACACCGTGATCAAGTGCAATCTTGCGTTCAATGTCCTAGAGCATAATTAATGGATAAAGATGGTGAGAACCATCGCCAACGTGGGCCCATGTGAAGGATGGAGCGGTGTTACATACAATGATATGAGAACAAAGAATATTAATGAAGAGAAGAGTATTGATAGAGCCCTTAATCCTATTCAGGCCACATGGACAAAATATGGTTGCTCTATTCTCTCCAATGGTGGAGAGACTGTGGAAAACAGAGCATCATCAACATACTCATTTCATGTCCACTCTACACATATTTTTTGCGGGCTATAGACACTAGCAAGAAGGAAAGCAAAGTGACTGGCACATTCATCTACTGCCACATTCGGCAAGCTATCATTGAGTTTAAGTTATTAATCAAATGTGCAAGGTTGTTTAGCATTTACAGCAAAGGCCCAATTTCCATATTCAAAATTTCAGCCTTCAATCTTCAACTCTGTGTGTGTGTGTGTGTGTGTGTGTGTGTGTTCAACTTTAACAGTGCAAGCTGATTACACTACACACAGTAGTCTTTGAAGACTCAGAGAGAGAGAAAGAGAGAAGAGGGTCTTTTCTTCAATGTTCAAACTTCAAAGTCCAAACTTCAACTTTCAGTCTTTAGAGTATGAAGTTTGAACAGTGGCAATGCAAGCCGAATACACAGCATTGCTCAAAGGCTGAGAAAGAAAGAAAGAAAGAGTATATTAACATCTCTAAAAGGCCAATGTGGCCTATGAGACCAAAGCAATACATGCAAGGATGATGTATTTCTCATCTAGAATGAGAAATGATGAGAAAAAAACTCTTAAGACCAAAAAGTGAAATAGTGTCTTATTTATAAGACACATATTCATGATCTAAAAGTAAAAATAGAAGGAAACTCTCCATCAATGAGATGTCTATTCTCTAAGGAGATGTATCTCTGCATGGCTGAGGCACCTCGACATCTATCTCCTCTGGCGGTCAATGATGGCTCTAATTTGTCTGTGGTGTAGATGTCTAAGCCTTCATCCGGGTGGGCGTGGGTGCCTAGACCAGCTGAGTGTCATTGCTCTATCCAAAGGGACATCTACAAAAGATGAGGTCCAATGATGATATACTCCTATAGCCTATGTGGCAATAGTAGTGGTATGTGCTATACTCGGTCGTGTAGCAGTGAAAAATTCAATGACCGCTCTCTATCTATGTGAGCTGAGCTGTGGGGGGCTTCCTAATCCGTAGAATAGCTGCTCTACGCCTCTAGAGCTCCAAGAGGAAGAAACCCAAGCATCATTGATCTTAAAACTACATGATTCGTCTCAAAGGTCCCAAACCCTCTCGAAACACGCAGTGGTATCTGCCTCGTATATCATAATAAACTGTGCATCAGCAAATGTAGTGTTCCTTTGTCTCTCACTCTCTGTCACATAGTGGGCATATGCGTTCCTCTATCTGTATGCCCTCCCATCTGCCTGTCTCAATCCTCAAGTGGTGGGATGAGGTGCGGATTTGACCAATAACTATGTGCAATCCATGAGGCAGCTGTGTATCCATATAACTGGGTCGGGTGATGAGACCATCCTCGGATAACTAAAGAAAGTGGGTCTGGTAGTGTGCCATCCTCGTGCCATGGGGGGAGGGGGATTGAATCCAAGTCTTCTCCATCTCTAACCTCAATATATTTGCTTCGATCACATGGTTCATCAACTCTAATCAGCTTCGGTCAGGTATAGGGCAATCCAGGCTATAGTCAAAGGGGGGTAGCCTATCAATCTACAGCCCATGTAAACCCATCCATGTACTCATCTAAGCATACCAACAATGTCTATCACCATCTACTACTAGTTGTCTAGAAGAGGCCAAGGCTAGCCGTGGGTATCTATCTTGGGTGAGCACCCACAGTCTATGTATGAAAGTGATTGTCTGGACCAAGGCCTCAACCACCATGGGTAATGCTCCCAACTCAGCTCTAATAATCTCATGTAAGGTCAAGCTCTTTGCTCATATCATACGTGAGATCATCATGACTAGTGGTCTTTCCATATGCTCCCACTCGTCATAGAATTCCTTCTCTGGTCCATCGTAGTCTCCCAAAGACTGTCTCCTCATGTGGAAGAGACTCGAACACCAAACAGTTGCCCCATATAGGAGTGTAGGTGTAACCAGGGTGTCAAAAAGCCACAGTTTGGTGTGCGGTTCATAAAACTGTATGTGAGCATGCGCCTCTCCAATGCACCTAAGGCTGCATATGCTTTTGCCAAACGAGCCTCTCATGTCTCTCTCCAAGAGAACTGTGGTCCCTTCAATGTGACCCCCAAATAAACATACTGCTTGACCATCTCCATTGGCTCTCCATCAAAAGTAAACCGGTGCTTAGCTCTCATCATCCAAGCAACCGAAGTGTTAATTACCATACTTTAGTTTTCCCAAGGTTCACCTAAATGTCCCTATCTCTGCAAAAAGCTGATAATGCATCCAAGTGTCTATTTAGTCCCTCATATGAGTCAGATATAAGTACAATATCGTCTACATAAAGAAATAATGGTATTAGCACTCCAGCTCTGGCCCCACCAGTTGTGTCCACATATTCTGAAATTTCATCTATGTACAGCCTAAATAGTGTCAGTGAAAGTGAGCAGCCTTGTTTCACCCCAATGGTGCTATTGATTGTATCTAAGATGCCCTCAGGTTTCCATACTCTGCTTGTTACTGTCTCATACAAGGTAGAGATACCCCACTATATCTCTATGGGCATATCAATGTCTTGCATTCTTCTCATGAATCTAGCACATGGCATTGTGCCAAAGGCCTTGTGAAAGTCCACAAAACAATAGTAGATCTTTTTCTTGAATGCCTTGTCTTTTTCAATTTGCCCTCAATGTAAAGATATGGTTTGAAGTTGTATATCCCCTATTGAAGCCAACCTGGTCTTTTGATCTCAGGCCATGCATCTCGGCCCATTCACTCAATGTTTGTTCCATAATAGAGCCATATATTTTGGCCAGCATGTGTCCAATCATGATAGTTCAATAGTTACTAAGTAGTGCGGGGCACAGAGAGCGAGAGAGGTCTTATCCGGTGGTCAAAAAGTTAGGGGTTGTAGTGTTTCCAAGCAGGCAAATGTGTTTCCCACAATTTGTGGACTTCATGCAAGGATTTCCAGTCATTTTCAGTCACAAAAGGTGATTTCTAGAAAGTGTGCACTTAGGACCACTAAATAGAGAAAAGTGACCTGAAATTAGTGCCTTTTTAAAAATCTCCCCAAATGTTTTATGGAAAAAAAAACATCAAGTCTGAAATGTGTTTTTCAAACGTCTATTTTTCAGACATCTACGAATGTCTAAAATATTTTTCACACACATCTGAAACAACTATGGCATCAATTGACCGCTCCTTATACCCCATCCCAGAAAGGTATTCCCAAGTGCACAAATAGGACCATTCAAAAGAGGGTCCATAGTATGCTTAATCATGTAAGCTTACTCCATACATTTTGGGCCGAGATAGTTATTACTACAATTCACTTGATTAACAGATCCCTATGCACTGCTCTTGGTGGTAGGGTTGCAGAGGAGATATGTCCTAGTAAACCTCCTACAACAAGTAAACAAATTTACATAAACTAAAATGCACACTTTACCACAATGGACAACCTGTTGGCCCCAAAATTAACGCCCCTTGTGGTATTCTTTAGCTTTTATTGCAAATGAATGGAGTACAATTGAGATTCTCTGATCTCCTCTGCTAATCCAAGTACCTCTTGCTGTCAAAATTGACCAGCAAGCCTTCAAACCAATTTTCCCCTAGGTTTACTTGGGGATTGGCCTTCATCCTACTCGTTGAAAGGCAAATTAAGCCTCAAATCTGATATGGGCTAGCTAGGCTCTTGAATCTCCCTAAAATTCTTTAATTTTAGCTACTAAAATTCAACTCCCAAGCTCTCAATTCTGAGCACACATCTTGAGGTAGCTGTCAAATTCTAATTTCTATTGTGAATCAGAGTTTATATCAAAGATTTTCCAATATCTCTACCTCTACTAACTCAAATGACGAGATTTTGCTAAGATAACTTGAGAGATGACTATAGGATAAGTGAGAATACTACAGAGAGAGAGAGTCTCAAAGTTTCATCGTAAGAAAGACTAAAAAGCAGTTGCTGCCTTACTCAAACAGCCATGGAAACTATCACCTACAGCTTAGAACCACCAAAAAGGTTTTTGTCCCCTCTTGTATGCTGTCACCTACACCACCAAAAGGACCTTGGGCTGCTATCACCTTCACTTGGAGGGCTCCAAACTGTTGTCACTTGCTATAGAACTGGTCCCTGGTGGCTACAAATCACATTAGCAGTATCTCCTTACTCTCTAATAGCCTCCTCTCTCACAATGGCTAGAGTATACTTCAACCAATCTCCCAAAAACCTTTTTCCCACTTGCATGGGCAAGTTTTGCCAATTGGCAATCTTCTAATCCCATCTTCCAACATCCTCCAACTTAAAAAATTAATATAACAATTATTCTAGTGCTCAAAAAAATAATTCCACCAATCAATAATTAAATTGGCTAAGGTAATTTGTCTTCCAAGTATCCTTGAGCAGTTATTAGCCCTTAGACCAGCATTAATTAATTCATTAATGCCTAGTCTCTAATCTCACCACAGACACTAGTGGCCAATAAATTGATCTAGGCCAAAATCTGACACCGGGTACCACCTAGTACTTCTCAGACATAACTTATTACAACTTTTGCCTTTGGTATCACAACTAATATTTTGGAGTCGTGGGTTCCACACTATGAAATAATTAATTTGCACCTCACATATGCAAGTCACATTAGCACATTTGATTAACTTTTAATTAAATAATGAGCAAAGCAATAAAATTTCACATCCTCTTGACACTTTGGATGTGAGGCAATCTATCATATTCCCAAAGACTTAATGAATAAATACCTAGTCTCTAATGTCACCACTAATATTAGTGGCCAATAAATTGGTGTAGGCTAAAATATAACACCAAATACCACCTAGTACCTATCAGACATAACTTATTATAACTTTTGCCTTAGACATCACAACTGATATTTTGAAGTCCTAGGTCCCACACTATGAAATAATTGACTTGCACTGCACATGTGCAAGTCACATTAGCACATTTGATTAGCTTTTAATCAAATACTAAGCAAAGCAATAAAATTTCACATCCTCCTAATACTTTGGATGTGAGGCATTCTGCCAGATTCCCAAAGACAAGCACAAGAAGTTGGATCAGAGATCTATCAAATGTATCTTTCTTGGATACGGTGATATAGGTGATATAGGGTATCGTCTTTGGGATACGTATGCTAGGAAAGTTATCCGCATCCATGATGTTTTGTTCCATGAGGATAAGATGCATATAAAACCTAAGCAGGTGATAGAGGTGCGCAAGGTGATTTTTCAGAATGAACCTCCTATTACTGTACAACCAACACCCATTAGATAGCCTGCAATTGCTATTGATGCTCAGTGGCCCAAGATCCACCTATTGTGCAAGATCATATTGATGTTGAACAGAGAGGACATGATGTATAGTCTCCACAGCCAATTTTGCAACTCTCCTAGAGAATCGCATCCCCCCACTCAGAATGAGCCCTCTATGGATTATGTCATGGTAACAAATGCTGCTGAGCCTCTTACTTTTGAGGAGACTATATGCAAAGATAATAGTTCTTCTTTTGGGAGAGGGCTATACAATCTAATTTTGACTCTACAAAAAAACCGTACGTGAATTTTGATTTTCCTACCTAGTGAAAAACATGCATTGCCATGCAAGTGGGTGTATAAGCTAAAGAGCACCTCTAGTCATCCCAAGCCAATATATAAGGCTCCTTTGGTTGCAAAGGGTTTTAAACAAAGAAAGGGAGTTGACTCTGATGAGATCTTATCTCCCGTGGGTCAAAATGACTACCGTTCGCTTGGTTGCACAATTAGATCCGGACGTATATCAAACACATGTTAAGACGGCTTTTCTACATGGGACATACATGAGAACATTTATATACATTAGCCTAAGGGCTTTGTGGAAAAGGGAAGGAAACACCTTGAAACCAGCCTCCCTCTTCGGAGAGGGTGATAATGACCTGAATTAACAATAATTATAGCAAGCATAAATTTCACATAAATTAAAATGCATACTTTACCACTTTAATCTTGGACAATGGATACCTTGTTGGCCCCAAAATTGGCACCCCTTGCGGTATTTCTTTAGTTTTTATTGCGAATAGATGGAGTACAACTGAGATTCTCTGATCGTCTCTGCTAATTCAAGTACCTCTTGCTATCAAAATTGACCAATAAGCCTTCAAATCAATTTGCCCTTTGCTTAGGGAATTAGCCTTCACTCTACTCCTTGCGAGACAAATTTAGCCCCGAATTTCCATTGGCTCACTAGCCTCTTGAATCTCCCTAAAATTCTTTAATTTCAGCTACTCGAATTCAACTCCTAGGCCCTTATTTTTTTAGCACGCATCCCAAGATGGCTGTATAAACCCTAATTTTTGTTGTAAATCAGGGTTTAGAATAGAGATTTTTCAATATCTCAACCTCTAATGACTCAAATGGTTGGATTTTGTTGAGACAACTTGAGAGATGGCTGGTGGATGAGAGAGAATGTTGTAGAGAGAAATTTCAAAGTTTCCTCACAAGAAATGCTGAAAAGTTGTTGTTGCCCTGCTAAGACAGCCATGGAAGTTGTCATCTACAACTCAGGACCACCAAAAAGGTTATTGTCCCCTCCTATATGCTGTCACCTACACTAGAAGGACCTTGGGTTGCTATCACCTACACCTAGAGGGCTCCAAGCTATCGTTGTCTACTGTAGGACTAGTCCTTGGTGGCTATAAATCACACCACTAGCATCTCTTTGCTCTCTAACAACTTCCTCTTTTCTCACAATGGCTGCAATAGATTTCCACCAACCCCCAAAAACGTTTTTCCCACTTGCATGGACAAGTTTTACCAAGTGGCAACCTTCTAATTCCATTTTCTAACATTATCCACCTTATTAAATTAATTTTTAGAATGTTAATTTAAAATTAATTTACTATCCAAAAAAATCCACTAGCTAATAATTAAATTAGCTAGGCCAATTTGTCTTGCAAGTTTCCTTGAGCAGTTATTGACCCTTACACCGCCATTAATTACTTAATTAATGCCTTGTCTCTAACGTCACCCCCACTAACACTAGTGGCCAATAAATTGATCTAGACCAAAATCTGAAAACCAAGCATCACCTAGTACTTGTCAGACATAACTAAACACAACCATTGCCTTTGGCACCAACTAACTTTTCGGGGTTCTAGGTCCCACTTTGTGAAATAATTAACTTGATCCTCACATGTGCAAGTCACATTAGCACATTTGATAAACTTTATATCAAATGCTAACTCCAACACTCAAATGTGAGGGGAAAATGTTGTAATTGAGAGTGGAACTCAAGAAGCAACCCCTGCATTAATTCAACATTTGCTACAACATTGCGAACTCTCCATTTACGAATGTGATCAGGGTAAGCTAATCAAGGGTCTGGCTTGTCAGTACCAACAATGAGGTCCCAAAGTCCTTGAGATTTGAGCACTTGTTCCATGAAGTTCAACCAAGTGGTAAAATTTGACCCATTAAAACGAGTCTTATCCGTGAAGACATTCTTGGCCATTACAACAAGAGTGGTAGTGCTAAGAGATGGAGGTATGTAATGGGGGTAGGATGGATAGAAAGGATAGAGAGATGGAGTGGAGTACACTTGGGAAGTAATCCCAGAGTGTCCACCATGCATACGAGAAGTATGCATAGTGGATCCAAATGTGGGCAAGGGTGGATTGGGTATGGGCATGGTAACCGCCTGTGAAACCCATAGTGGAGGGATAAGGGCGCAGGGAGCAATGGATGGAAATCCCTACCTAGGAGTGACCCAAGGGATGTGTGATGACAGTCCATAAGCAGAGGATGGATATCCTTGCGTCTAAAAGGTCATGTGGGGGATTTGTGAGTGTCCAAGGGTAGTCAGGGAGATTCCTATTACAACCATCCCAAAGTGGAAGGATATGGTAAAGTGGGGGTATGTGGAAAGTACAATGTTAAAGGGTGCCATTCCCCCTAATGATGCACCAAGAGATGGAGGGTAGGTACATGGTGGAAGGGAGAATGAGAAGGTGTTAAGAGCAGAGATGCAAGATCCAATTCATAGTATGCTTCAAGCGGAAGTGAAATATAATCCAAGATTTTGGAATGAAGATGTAAGTAAATCACAATGTGGAGAAGATAGTGGTGGGATGGAAGGGAGTTTAAATGTAGAACGCAAAACTCAAAATGCAGAGACTCAAAACTCAAATACAAAGACAAACATAAAGAAAAGAAACTCTGAAGTGAATGAATGTTGTAAACGAATGTAAGAGTGTACAAAATGCCCGAGGGCAGAACAATGCAGTTGTCAGAGAGTGACGTCCATCGAAGACGGATCCCAAGTGCTATGACCACCAATCCGAGTGTCGAAGTGCAAGAAACACCAAACGTTGGCCATCAAAGTGTCAAGGAACTAAGACAACAACAGGAGAGGTATTTGCTGATATAGACAGCCCGTTGGACAACAAAAATGTAGGTACTGCAGCAATCGCTTGGTGGGAGAGATGACAATAGCATGTTGCCTAGCACCAAGTGCAGAAAACGCAAGCTGATCAGGTGCTATGATGACATAGCAGATGGAGACCTCCAAACAACAAGGCAACGGCTGAAAACAGGTCGCCTAGGGCTAGATAGTGATGGGCTGCAGTCAGTGATGACTAGACAACAAATGGTAGGTGGCTGATGGCTAAAATCTGCACGTTAGAGTGAGAAATCTACACAAAAGAATGAGGCTAAATGGTGGGCATCCTGTCTATTTATAGATGTTGAAGGGTACCCAAAAAATTAGGGTTTGGGGGGACCACTGAAACTCTCTCAAGCCGCGCACCAAATTTGCATTTTTCATTAATTAAGTGTGTTTTGGGGCTATTAATTAAGTGTGTTTTGGGGCATGTTGGACAACAAAAACGCAGGTACTGCAACAATCGCCTGGTGGGAGAGATAATAATAGCATATTGCCTAGCACCAAATGCTGAAAACGCAAGTTGATCAAGTGCTATGATGACACAGCAGATGGAGACCTCCAAACAACAACGCAATGGCTGAAAACATGTCGCCTAGGGCTAGATAGTGATGGGCTGCAGTCAGTGATGATTGGACAACAAATGGTAGGTGGCTGATGGCTAAAATCTGCACGTTAGAGTGAGAAACCTACACAAAAGAATGAGGCTGAATGGTGGGCAGCCTGTCTATTTATAGATATTGAAGGTTACCCAAAAAATTAGGGTTTAGGGGGACCACTGAAACTCTCTTAAGCCGCGCACCAAATTTGCATTTTTCATTAATTAAGTGTGTTTTGGGGCTATTTAAAAATGCTAATCAGTTGTAAAGCATGTTTTAACTCAATAAAGAGAAGCAAACAGCATATATTTTCAGAAATGACATATGATCCTTCTCTAACTTAGACATGTTCGCAACATTCTTACTATCATCTTTATCCTTATTAAAAACCAAGTACACTGAAAGATGATTTTTCATTACTTTAGAAATGGCAATTGCATATACAACAAGGACAGATTCTCCTTTCAACTTTACATCAAGTGTGAGTATCGTTCCCTTACGTTGAATAGTGATCTCTTTTGCACGTGATTGATTTGCATGCATACAATGGCACTTGTTGAGAAACCCTTCACCCGCAGTTTGCGTTTTGCGTTTAGGGCTTGCAGTCCCAAAAAGGGGCGCCATCCTAGACTGATTGTGCCTATTTATAGGTCACTCTCTAATTCATTCCTCACGACTCATTCATTCAGTCCGTCACCTCTTCTCTCCAGCCTCTCCACTACCCTCACACCCCTTCACAAGGACATTGTGGTTCGTGGTTCGTGGCTGTCTTCATCATCTTCCTTATGCTACGGCACCCTTGTTCCCTTGTATCACATTCACTTCATGATTCAAAACTTCCTCATTCCATTCATCAGAGTTTCTTCTCTCTTCTCTTCTCTTCTCCATGTTTGCTGATTTCACTCCATGTTCCTCCCCGCAGAGCTGGATTTGCTCACCTAGCAGCGAAGATCCTTCACTCTAGTGAAGGCAAAGACCAGTGGCGGGTTTGGCATCCCCTTCTCTTCTTCTGCTGCTCCATCAAAATTTCGTTTTTGCAAGTTTCAGGTGTTTTCAGCTTGCTGCCCACACCCCTTTCACAGAGGACATCGCAATCTCAGTTGTCCCTCGCCATCATCTATAGTGTGGCACCTGTTTCCAGCCTTCCACCCGCAATTCACAGCTGTTTACAGCAAAACAACTGTTGCCGATCGCTCTCCATTCAAAAAACAATCTCGTTTTTGCAGATTTCAAGTGTTTCAGCTTGCTACCCACGCCCCGTTTGGGGAGAAAATCTCAACCGAAGCTGTCCATTGCTGTCTCCATCAATTGCGCCTAATTTCCAGCCCTCTTCACGCAATTTGAAGCTGATTCCAGCCAGGCGAATGTTATTCGTGTGCAGACCTACTACCGTACAGCCTACCACATCATCACAGTCTTGCTGCCTACGTTTTTAGTCTTTCTCTCTTCTGCAAGCTGTCCTACCTGCGTTTTTAGTCTTTTTAGTCTTTCTCTCACCTACTGTCTTACGTTTTTAGTCTTTCTCCCTCCTGCAGGCTGTCCTGCCTGCGTTTTTAGTCTTTCTCTCTCCTCACCTGCGTTTTTCTATTGGTTGCAACCTCTTACTGCTGGTCGCATCCTCCTCTCACTGGTAGCTCACTTCCAGCCCTTCCACTGCCCTCCCACCCCTCGAAGCAGACATTGCGGTTCATGCTTCACATTGCCCTCACACCCCTTAAGGCGGACATTGCGGTTCGTGGTTCATGGTGGCTGACCTCTTCCTTCTTCAGCAAGGCACACTAGTATCCATGGCTTCTTTACCAACAGATGTCCAGACTACTCGGTGCTCCTACTGTGGCATCACTGGACACACCACCGATGCTTGCCGATTTCGACCTTTACTCCCCACCCCCCCACCCCCCGAAGCATATGTGTCTTCCACCAAGCACTCCTTTTGCCACCTCTCCTTTCTAGGCCACAGAGATCGTTCTGCATCGGCTATCAGAGTACTATACTCAAGGCAATAAGACGCATCCGATGTGCACCAAGTCCTTTCGAGCACATGGAGGATCGATTGGCGCTACAACCTCCTGGAGATCGTCGCAATGCCAGCGACAGTCTTCTCCCACTTATTTTCAGGTATAGTGGCTTCCACAACCTACGGATCTGCAGTCCGCTCCATCGAGAGACACTGATTGTTTGATACTGTCTCCTCGTCAGTCCACTCCTTCGAGAGACAATGTCTGCTCGACTCCTTCCTCTACTTCGGCTACCCAGTCCGCTCCACTAAGAGACAGCAATTGTTGCCCACCTCTTGCTCATTCTGAGCCCCACCCTTCCCCACCCTTGACTACTTAGGTTCGAGAGGCTACCTCTGGGCACTCTTCGACACCCCAAATACCTTTTTTGGCATGACCGACAGCCCTTTCTTCGTCATTAGACATTTCGGAGTCCGTGATCCATGAGTTTTTTGATTCTCTATCTACTTTAAAGGGGGATTCAAAGGGGGATATTATTTCTTTGCCCTCAAAGGGGGCATCTACTTCTTCGACTTCAGCGAGGGCCCCTCCACCTCCCACCTCAAAGAGGGAACCTACTCCACATGAAGTTCTTCACCCATCCTCTACTTTCTTGGGGTGGCTGTCTTCGACCAGTCATCTCTTCTACTGATATCCAAGATCTTCCGGTACCACCTAGATCGGGACCTCGGAGATTCAGCCGCGACTTGGTGGTAAGGCCTTCGTATTCCTTCCAGCATGGATGCACAGAGCTAGTGGCTTCTATCCCAAGGTTGAGTTTTGGGTTCTCTGGTTCACTCTGTCTACTGTTGTTTACTACAGGTTCCCTTTCCGGTGGAAATCTTGGATCTTAGGGATCCTCTACCTCCTATGCATTGCATGATTCATCATCTATGTACTAGGGCGCTTGGGCAAGTGAACAATTTCCCCACGAGGGACACTGTCCAAGTGGCACCTGCTGCATGAGCATTCTTCAGCATGTAGCATTGCATCTCCACCTCTCCTCTTGTTCCCCTTTTTGGGTCTGAGAGGAGGTGTTAAGAAACCCTTCAACCGCAGTTTGCGTTTTGTGTTTCTGCATTTTGCGTTTAGGGTTTGCAGCCCCAAAAAGGGGCGCCATCCTAGACTGACTGTGCCTATTTATAGGTCACTCTCTCATTCATTCCTCACGACTGATTCATTCAGTCCGTCACCTCTTCTCTCCAGCCTCTCCACTACCCTCACACCCCTTCACGAGGACATTGTGGTTTGTGGTTTGTGGTTTGTGGCTGTCTTCATCATCTTCCTTATGCTACAGCACCCTTGTTCCCTTGTATCACATTCACTCCATGATTCAAAACTTCCTCATTCCATTCATCAAAGTTTCTTCTCTCTTCTCTTCTCTTCTCCATGTTTGCCGATTTCACTCTGTGTTCCTCCCTGCCAACCCTACCATCTCGCTGGCACGTCATCTTTTGACAGCACTATGGCATACCAAGCAACACATCACAACCCTCAACTGGAGCAATGAAGAACTCTTCACTGTCCACATATCCCTATATATGTAACCGAAGCTTTCTAATGAGTGGTGTGATAAGCTCTACATGGCCTTGACATGCCATTTCAACTCCCCCCCATGGGTCCTATCTCATCCTCTCTGATACCTAGATGGGTTGCCATGTCTCGTGCACCATTATCAAAGAAAATCAATGCATGCTGATCCCTAATTTTGCCCCATGCTCTACACAACTCAGTAGCATCATCATTGGGTTGATCACTAACAATATCACGCACCAATCCCACTAATGTTTTGGGCTTCTTTCCCTTAGGACCTCCCTAATTTTCTGATTTTCCAGCTTGCTGCCTATTGGGACAGACCCTTGCAATGTGACCCTCTTGTTCACAAATAAAGCATTTATTTGCAACCATCAATTCCCTACATTGTACCAGTGTTTTCGAGCCCTTTCTTTGCTGTTTTAGCCTCTTTTCAAGCTTATTTTCAGATCTGCCCCTTTTCTCAACCTTAAACAACTATTTATTTGGCTTCTCCCCACTCTTTAGGAAGCCCAAATTCTTCCCACATAGCAAAGTATCTCCTATAGCAACAACTCTATGAGCTAAGACATGCTAGACACAATGGATTTAGTGCAAAAATCCCCGATTCCTTTGGGCAGCCCACAAACATATTTTTCCACTTACTTGTGAAGGGGTACGAAGCAATAAGAAGTGGCAAGCAACAATGCATCCCAAAACTTCTTATTATATTGCTCCAAATTCTTACATCCCTTAGCATCCAACTTATTCCAAGCTATCATGATGTCCATCTCAAAGATACTTATCAACCAATTCGATGCAAACATTTCCTTGAACTATACCCATGTTGACGGTGCTCTACCTTGCATCAAAAGAGTAGACCACCACTACAATACATTCCCCTTCAAGAAAGTGGCTGCCTTTTGAATCTTTGAGGACTCCCTAAAGTTCCCCCCTGAATACACTGCATCAAACTATTGAATGAAAGTCAAAGCTTTCAACCTATCTTGTGCACCATTGAAAGACTCAAACTTCACTGCTTTTCCACCCTCATCATCAGAGTCTTTTGCTGCCCCTTTGGGTGTCAAATTGTCATACAATGGCTGCTGCAAAAAGGGTACATTCGCTAAATTTACATCAAATCCAACACCAAACTGAGCATTTGTATGACCAGCACTCATTCCTTGAGCTCCGTAAGCATTCGGGGGTGCAAATGCATTACCAAGCATGCTACTTTGTGCCCCATGTATCAAGCCAATGCTACCATACATAGGGTTTTGCATATTTTCAGCCACACCCGAATGCATTGGGCCTTGCCCACCATGCATTGGCTGTTGCATACCATAGGGATTTATACCATACATTCCCGTATGCGGTCCCTGTCCAACCATAGTATGAAAATTTGTACTACCACTAAAGTATCCTGGCTACCCCATCATAGCATGCATGCTCGGCTATCCAAAATCCATTGGATTGGCACTTTCATGATGGCCTTATGTTTGCATTCCTTGCCTTGTAGATACTAGTTGTTTTGCTTCCATAGCATCTTTGGGAGTTTCAAATGAAGGCTTTGGCATTTCCTTCAATGCATCTTGCTATCCCGAAGGTGTAGAAGATGACTTTTTCTTCTTGCCCTTGCTGTCCTTCTTCGGAGCATTCAAAAATTGGGTGAACTGAAGATCCTTTGCAAATTCAACAAAGAGATTTGCCGCTGTCCTCATCTGATTCTTAAACTCATCATCCAATTCCTCTTCACTTTGCTGGTCATCAGCATCATTATGCCTAGAAGACCCTACATCTTGTCCAACAGCAACATTTTCAACTTGCTGTCCATGTTTTGAGACTTGTCCAAGATCAAGCATTGCATTTCCTTCATTACCATGTGAATGTTCATACTAAAAGGCATCATCACTGCTTAATTCCATCTCACTATAAGAAGACATATTACTGTAATTTCTCAATTGCAAGCAAAAGTCAGTACTAGCACAAAGCTTTGGCTTGTAATCAGGTGCCTCAAGCCCACCAAATCAAGGGATTGAGTGGTATCCCAGCAATGGAACCATAAAACCAATCTTCCTCTTTGGATAGGGTGGTAAAACTTGTTCAAGCACTTAATTACAAGAATTAATAACTAAGTGTGAACAAAAATGCACACATTACCTTAACAGTCTTGGACAATAAACACCAGGTTGGCCCCCAAAATGACGTCCTTTTCGATATTTCTTTAGCTTTGATTGCTAATGGACAATATATAAGTTGAGATTCCATAATCTCCTTTGCTGATCTAAAAGCCCCTTGCCGTACATACAATCAGCAAGCAATTTGGGCCAATTGCCCCTTGATTTTCACCCAAGACTTGCACAAGTGGAATCACTAATTGGTCAAATGCTGCCCCAATTTACAATAGATGGGCCGGCATCCAAAATCCCTATCAATTCCACGAATTTCAGGTGTTGATTTCGGTGTACGATGCCTTCTCATGTTGGCACGGGTCACACGGTGGCTGTCAAACCCTAATTTTTATAAAAATTTACAGTTTACAGCAGAAATTCTCCTCTTGTCCACCAAATCTGGCTGACATATACTGAGAATGGCTGAGAAGTGTTGAGATCTTTTGAGAAATTACTGGAGGTGAGAGAAACCCAAGATGAGAGAGAGATCTGATTTTCTTCACAAGAAAACCCTAAAATCTGCATGCCGTCTGCTCCAACCTACATTTAATGCAACCACCTACTGCCAAGCACATCCAAAATGTTATCATCTGATCAGCAATGCTGTTGCCAACCCCTGGAAGGTGTCTCCCTGCTGTACCCTACCTACTGAGGCTCCCAAATGGCTGTCTTCAGCAACAAATTGCTATTCTCCGATTAGGAAATGGACTAGCAGCTCCCTCTCTCTCTCTCTCTCTCCCCCCCAAGCTGTAAACTAACTGAATGGCTGATACCTAGTCCCCCAAAAACGTTTTCTTAGTTTGCATGGGCATTTTTTCCAAGTGGCAGCCTTCTAAACCCATTTTTTAGCATTATCCAATCATTTAATCCATTTTCAAAATTAAATAATCCTAAAAATTAATTTTAGCCCTTTTGACCCTACCCAAAAATTAATGTGCAAATTCATAATTAAATTGGCTAGGCCATTTGCAAGCTCAAGTGGGCCCCAACCTCTGTTGATCCTTAAATTGGCATTGATTAATTAAGTAATGCTAGTTCTTAGTGTCACCACTGACACTTATTGTCCAAACAACTGTCCTAGGATCAAAACTGACACCAACTGACCCCCAAAGCCCAACTAGCATAACTTATCACAACTTTTCCCTTTCACACCCACTGCATCCTCGAGGTCCCTGGCATGTTACCATGAAATAACTGCCATGTGCATCACATATGTCAAACAACCTTGCATATTTGATTAATAACTTAATTAAATGTTATCGACAAGATTAAAGCATCTTAAAATTTCACATCCCTGTGACACACCCCAAAGCTGCTGCTTCTTTCAATTCCAAAGGAAATTCATCCATAATGGCAATCCTTCAAGCTCAAGTAAAGGAAATGCAACAATAATTAGCCCAGTTACGAACCCCCATTTTTCATTTATGCCCGTAGCCATGACATTGCCTCTTCAATTCCAACCCCATAGCTTTAGAGGGACAAAGAAGGAGTGTGACAAGACAAACATCGATTCATGGCTAGCCAAATGAACAATATATTTTGATTTATATAAGCTCAAAAATGCCCAATACATCGGACAGATACAAATCATGTTACAAGGGAAGGCAAGGGACATACGCTTGGTGGGTGAGCTTATGACCTAAGCCGATGACTTGGGTTGATTTTCAATCTTTTTTTCAAAAACTTTTCTTGAACGATGATTGGATTGATAATTTTCAAAATTTATTTAAGCTTGATATGGGAAAGAAAAGCTTAGATACATCCTCATAGGAATTTAAAGATTTATTGCATAAAACGAAGGCCTTGGATGACCTTCAAGTACTACTCTATATATGATACCTTTTTAGATTATTGTCGGACTATCAGAATGAGGTGCTCTACAATCCTCTTCACTCACTTAAGGGCGTCTACAAATATGCAAAGAATTTTAATAATACTTTGGCTGCAAGTAGGGGCAACCAATCAATTCAGGACTCCCATCAAGTTGCCTTGATCTTTAAGCCAAAGAAGTTATCTACCCCGATAACAACTCATCAACCAATCTCAAAGTTGCATAAGAAAAAGATCATCAAGTGTAAGGTCACTTGTAGCAAGGATTGCTCGAAGGGCCAATCAAGTGTAAGGTCACTTGTAGCAAGGATTGCTCGAAGGGCCATTGTTTCACCTACCATCAAACGAGTCATTTTTGCGGTGATCCCTAAAACAAAAAAATAAAGCCTACTTTCAAGACTTCAATAAACACTCTTGAGGCTCTAGGTATTTCTTCTAAAATTTTATTCGAAGAATGCTTTGATAATACTAGCAATAACAATAGTAATCCCATTAATAAAATTATTTTTGGTCCGCATGATCTTTTAAAGCACATAAGGTATATAAATGGCCAAGACATTACAGTTTTATTTAATAATGATTCTACTCATAATTTTATTTCTTCTCACTTAATGCAAAGATTGCAACTCCATACGGTACATGCGAACTGAGTTTATCGTGTCCGATATGCAAAGAACTCTATGGTGGATCACTAGGATTGAATGATACCAGACTTGAAACTTTTACTCCAACAATACCATCAAATCATGGATTTTTTACTTATGAGCCTTGATAGGTGGATGTCATTCTTAGCATGCTATGGTTTTTTGAAAAATACTTCTTTTTATATATTGATTATAAAAATCATGTACTTCTATTTAAATTTGATAGCCGTTTCCATGTGAACAAGGGTTATTTACCCTCCAAGATCGTAGAAAATAATGTGCATATGATTTCAATAATTGAGTTTACTCAATGTTTTTCTAATCCAACTGTTATTACTTATGTTTATTTCGTTGAAAAAGTTTAATCGTCTAATTATCAATGTATTTTAATTTCCTTTAATAATAATCTTAATATGAATTCAAATGTAAGTATTTGGATCCGATATTACATGAGTATCCTGATGTTTTCCCGTCCAACCTACCTGACGAACTTTTGCCATCTCACGGAACCTTAGACCATAGAATTGAAACCTTGCCCGGTAGCCATCCCATCTCTCAGCAATCTTATTGGTTTACCCTAAAAGAGGAGAACGAGAAAGCTAGGCAACTTCAAGATTTTTTGGCTATGGATTATATTGACACTTGAGCCGAATAAATCCCCATAGGGTACGCCTGTGCTTCTCGCCAAAAAGAAGGATGGCATGATACGCTTCTGTGTTGATTACAAAGGTCTCGATAAGGTGACTATTAAGAATAAATATCCATTGCCGAGTATGAATGATCTTATAGATTGACTTTGGGGTGCACACTATTTCACCAAAATCGATCTAAGATCCAGATACCATGGGATATAGATAGCTTCGAAGGATGTACCAAAAATTGCATTTCGAATCCGGTATGGTCATTATTATTTTTTGGTCCTACCTTTTGGATTGACCAATGCTCTCGCATCTTTCCAACAGAGAATTGAATTATTTATTTTGTCCATATCTAGGAAGGTGGATGGTTGTCTTCCTCAACGACATCCTTATTTATAGTAAGTCATTGGAGGTACATGTCAAGCACAACCTTCCTCCTCCTTGTACAGCAAAAACCCACAACAGAATCAACAACTTTGCTCCTTTCCCACACGCCCATGCTCGTCTCAACCTTGTTTCGATGCATAGCCCTCCTAGTCATCCTCGAATGCTTAAAGCGCAACCTTGTGTCGCGTTGAAAACTCCCCTTCAAGTCTGCCCACTATCAACCAGTCTTTGCGTTGCTCTAATACCATATTAGAGTGCAACGGTACGAAAACATATAACCAAGACTAAGAGATGGAGTGAACATGGAGAGAAGAGAGGGAGACAGATAAACAGACAAACAAACAGAAGAACGCAGATCCACAATATGAAAAATGTTGAATAAGGAATACAGATATGTACACGGGTGCAGTTCGTATATCTACATCTCAATCATGTCACCCTACTGTATACATCAAAGCCTACAAACAGATAGCACAATCTCCCCCAAACTGAGCCAGAATCTGCAATCAGAATAATGTCAAAGTGTGCAAGAAATCTACTACTTATAGCAGAAAATAGTGACCAGCAAAAATAGTAGTCAGCTTGCTAAATCTAGCCAATTGCACCAAATCTCGCCGACTATAGGACAAAACAGTCTAAACTACTAACACGGACCAAATGACCATATCGCTAATAGGATTGCCCCGTACGAAACGAGATCATGACACAATCTGGGTCGTGGTCAATCAATTGATGAAAATGGCTCGATTAATTTCTACAAGATGACCATGAAAAGCCATGAATTGGCTAGTCTCTTTGTCAAACAACTTTATAGACTTTATGGTTTTCCCAATAAAATAGTCAATGCCCGGGCTCCTACGTTCACTGGCCATTTCTGGCAAACAGTCTTCCACAAACTAGAAACTCAGTTGTCCATGTCGTCTTCTGAATATCCAAAAACCGATGATAGACCAAATAGACAAATCAGACTATTGACAATATGCTTAATGCATATGTCTCCCATAGAAAATCTGATTGGGAGCATTATCTTTCTCAGATTGAGTTTGCTTATAACAATGTTAGGCATTCGACTACTAGTTATAGCCAATTTATGCTTATGTACAGTTATGAGCCAAAACCACCGATTGCCATAGAGCTCAGGGCGGTGAAAATATAGTCAATAGTCGACTTTCTCCACAATATGCAAGAGATGTTGACGATTGCAAGGGAAAGCATTAAAATCGCCCAAGATCGTGCCACATTTTATGCTAACCAACATCATACTTCTAGGAAACTCAAGGAAGGTATATGGGCTTACTTAAAGTTCCAAAGAACTTTGATTTCTACCCGCAAGCGCTATAAATTGTCTTCAAGGTATTGGGGTCCTTTCCAAATTACCAAGAAAATAAGTAGTGTATCCTATGAGTTGGACTTACCTTTAGAAATTCGAGTTCATCACGTGTTTCATGTAAGTCGTTTGAAAGAACGATTTGGACAAGGTGAGCAAATTGTCCCGATTGAGAAAGTCATGCAGCTTCAAGATACTGCTCGTTATGTTCCACTTGAACCCAAATTGATTCTTAACCTTAAGACTACATGATCCCATCGGACCATTTATCCGGAGTATTTGGTCAAGTGGAAAAATTGTCCAAAGGCGAAGACAAGGTTATCACGTCCGATGGCATCCGATTAGTACAGTCTGATGCTAGTACGGTAGGAATCGGACTAATAAATCTTGGACCTACGTCCCGATGTTATGTCCGACAATATATATATATATATAATTTAAGTCTATGCTTAATGTTTAGACTTAAAATATAAACTTTGAGATTCAAGTCAAAAGTAAGTGCAAGAGACGGTTGAAACAAGACTCAAGAGTCAAGACCCAAAGATATAGTATAAATAATGAAACCAACAATTTTATTATGAGCCAAATGTGCGATCTCACATAAAAAGTATACAAAAATGGATTGAGATAAAAGCCATCATCCATAGCTCAATCCGAATCAAGATACATAATTACTCTAGGTGCTCATATCGCTCTCGGCATCGAAGGTGGAAGCATCCTCATCGTCGCTTGAGGAGCCATCACTCTCCTCAATAAAACCACCCTCACTAATAACATTATCCTTGTCATCATACTCGGGCTCTCTAAGCTCTATGTGAGAGGTAATAATAGGTATATCCTCCTGGGCCAAATTGGGAGTACTTCTCGAGCCACTCCCACTCCTTGTGTAGCATCCAAGGGCCCCACAAGCATCACGAGCAACCGATGTGGATACCAAAGTGGAAGCTCCATCACTATCGGCACAAGGGCGAATAACAACATGGGCACAGTATATACAAGTGTAAGAGATCCACCGGTCTATCTCCTCGAGCTCCAAGTAAAGCTCCCTAAATATTTGCTCGTCGTCCAAGTCTCTCTCACAAATCACACTTTTAAGTGTGCTACCGAAGAACTCAAGTGAATCCACATTCACCTATACATTTAAAGAATGAAAAACTTAGATTAAACAAATGAAACTTCTCTAAATATATTTCATAATCTATGTATAAAGTTATGAACTAAAAAGGATAAAAATTGGATATGTATACCTGTCTTGCCATAGACATCTCATGCATGTTGCGTAGCATGCGTAAATTGGAGCAACAATAAATTAGTCGCTCCAATTGTCATATGCTAAGCTTATTACGAATTTTGGTATGCACGAGGAAATAAGCGGACTGATTCCTCTCACATTCCGACAAACAATCCCAACCATGTGAAGAGAAAGTAAGTTTAAACTTTAAACTTGCAAGTTGTAACTAGAATCAAATGAAAAAGAGAATAGGTTTTCAAATCTATGCAAGAATGCGTAAGGCCACTCTTTGGAGATGGGGCAATTAATAGACAAATGACACACCAAAAAAGGGGCTTCACCAACGATTCCCACTTCCAACAAATGGTAGATGCGAAAGCGGTGCCCCTTTGATTGTTATAATTGATGAGCTCTTGAAGCAAGGCACCATGGTGCTCTTCCGCCAAAGCCTTTGGAGGAAAGGCATCGTGATCAACAAGGACATTGGCATCCACAAAAAGAGAGGGTTTTTTTAAGATGGAATACAAAAGTGTTGCGAACCCATATATGGGTCACTTCATCCACTCCCGTCTCTTCTTTGTCAAAAAAAAAAAAAATCATCTCTTTTAGAGGGTGGTATCCAAGATATCACTACAATAGGTGTAAAAGAATAGAGATTTAGAGGAAGATTTAGATGTGAAATTTGAAATGAGAGAGAGTGAGACAGTGCGAATTATAAATTCTAAAACTAAAAAGTAACATGAATCATTTAAAAAAATAAAAAATAAAAACAATATCACAAAGAAGAGGCCTCCCCATCCAAGATGGTCGATGATTATATCTCCTCCATCGCATTTGTCATAAGATGATAGAGGAGGCCAATAGTAACCCCCTCCATATCTGTCATGTGAAGCACCTTATAGATAGGAGTGACAGTAATGACAATGCCTCTCACATCCATCCAAAATTTCTCATTTAAGCAAAGCCTTTGAACGGCCTTTGCTTCCACTTAGCTTGATGTGACTCCCCTTCAAGCCACTCCTTGAACTCATCTGACACGACCCTTTTTTTTTGCTTATTGCGAACGTCATAGAGACACTCGAGGAGAAGCTACATGACCCCAAACTGAGACTTCGAAGGCTTCTTCAACTCCAAGTCTGAGTATAAGTGATAAATCACAAGAACTCGGACCTTGGAGTTAACAAAGCCACGATTGTGTAAGCATCATTGACAATCCTCACTACCAACTCCAACTTGCCTATATCTTCCATAAGAAGATCCAAATAATGTGGTGTATAGGGTAGAGAGCTTAAAGGAGTAGAGAGCTTGATGGAGAAGGAAGTTGGAAGGGTTGAGAGGTTAAGGGAGGAGAGAGCTTGAGAGAGTAGGAAGGATGGAGAGCTTGAAAGGAGTAGGAAGGGTGGAGAACCTGAAAGGATGAATGAGATGGGAGAAGGGGGAGGGGGAGGGGGGAAGGGGAGCGAGAGATTTTTCAAATTCTAAAATTTGAATGGTGGCCCATGGGAGAGAATGGTTGCATTGTGCCATTGTGTGTATACGAGAGAAAGAGAGATGGATGAATCATGAGAGAGGGAGAGGGGAGAAGAGAGAGTTTTTAAACTTGTTAGTTTAATCTTTAAACTTTTCTCTTAAATCTTTGTATGAGACAGAAAAGAAAGATAAAAAAGAAAGAAAAGAATAGAGAAGAGAGAATGAAGAAAGAAAAGAAAACGCATAAAAAAAAGGGGAAAACGGTCACAAAAGTGACCATTTGGCGATTGACGTACGAGAGGATAGGGCATAGTCAGGCGAGCATGAAACCGGATAGGTCTGGACGGGACCGGACGTGGCGGATAAGATTGGACAGGTCGGACAAGTTGACCCATCCGTCTGACATGGACAACTTGAGGCAAAGGCTACTTGGGAGTCAATACGCTCATTGAAGAGTTGTTTTTTCTCACTTCGTCCTGAGGATATTCTTGAGAATAATAGTCATTCATAAGGGAAAGTATTATGTCCCTAGACATCCAAATGGGCGCTAGTAGCATTGGTCACGGCAATTACGAAGTGACTTAGTGTGAATGCACTAAGGACACTTTAGGGTGAGGGCAACCGAGTCCTATAAATAGGACTCAAGGCCCTATTGTGCACATTCGTTATGTGATCACCACTCTTGGACTCTTGTTCGCCGTGGTTGACGCATCCGTATACTGAGATGTTGTGGACTGATGTATGGGACGCCAACCCTTGGGATGTGGTTGTGGCCCGGAGTGCTGCTAGCTCCCAGGCTCGAGGTGAGCCCGTTTGGCTCTATGGCTGGGAGGTTGAGTCTAATGTCCAGTTCCTTTTATGGTGAGCTTGTTGGCTTGCATCATGTTTCATGTACAAGTTGGATCCTAGGGGGACGTTTCACATGTGCTCTAAGGGGGAAAAAATAAAAAAGTCAAGACCCGTTCGAGTAAGCTATTCAAAAGAAGACATTCGCTCCCCTCTACAATCATGGTAGGCCCTTGGGCAGCCCATGGAGACGCTATTGGTCCAATGCCTTGGTTTCCTTTGGATGGTGTTAAGAAGATTGCTAGGGTTTGCACTGAGGACACACAGAGTTCAAAAGAAGACATTCGCTCCCTCTACGATCATGGTAGGCCCTTGGGCAGCCCAAGAAGACATTCGCTCCCTCTACGATCATGGTAGGCCCTTGGGCAGCCCATGGAGACACTATTGGTCCAATGCCTTGGTTTCCTTTGGATGGTGTTAAGAAGATTGCTAGGGTTTGCACTGAGGACACACAGAGTGTACGACCACGACAGAAACACAAAGACAGAGACACAGACACAGAGGGCAAAACTCAAACCCTAAACGCAAAACTCAAAACTCAAACACAAAAACTAAAACACAAACAGAAGAAGGGAGAGAGAGAACACAACTCTGAAGTGAATGAATGCTGTAAATGAATGTAAGAGTGTATAGTGTGGTCAAGGGTAGAGCAATGTCGGAGTGTGACGTCCACCGAAGACGGATTCCAAGTCTGTGACCACCAGTCGGAGTGTAGGAGTGTTGAATAGTGAATGGCAACAAGCTAGTCACGAAAACGTAGCAGTCTGGAGGCTGGAAACTGGTAAACGCAGCAGTGTACCACCGATCAAGGGCTGGAAACTATGCACAGTTTGCTGTAAACAGCAGGCTGAAACAGTGTTTGAGAGTGTTAGGGCCTGCAATGCTGAAAACGCAGGCTGGCTGACCCTGGAGATGATGGACAGTAGTCTGGGACAGTTTGGAGCAGTCGCCAGCAGCTGAGAGCTGTCGCCTACAACAATGGACAGGCTGAAGATGATGTGGTTGCAGTCGATGATGGCTGGACAACAGAAGGAGGCGGGCTGCGGGCTGCGGGCTGGAAACTGGGTGCCTACAGCAGCAGAGGGTGTGCGGGCTGGTGTAACCTGCAAAACAAGAATGATTGCTGAATGGGGGCAGCCTGTCTATTTATAGATGTGGAAGGGCGCCCCAAAAATTAGGGTTTCCACTAAACTTTCTCGAACTACTCCCCGTTTTAGGGTTTCCACTGAACTCTCTCGAACCGCTCCTCGTTTTAGGGTTTTACTCTAAAAGAGCATTTTTTGTGTGTTTTGGGGCTGTTTAAGAAGCTAATCAGCAAGTAATGCATATTTTAGCTCAATACTTCCTCTCAGGCCCAAAATTGAGCCGAAAGGTTAGGCCAGCCATGGTGATGTTTAAGTACCCCAAGGCGTCCCACCCCAAAGCAGCCAAGGCAATGGACAAAGGGTGCACCTTGACTACCCAGTGGCCTACCAAGACTACAGAGGTGATGGTTATCTTACCAAGGGAATCCAAGTAGTCACCCCAGAGAGGACAAGGCATCGGACAAAGGGTGCACGTTGGCAGCCCAGTGGCCTATCAAGCCCTACAAAGGCGAATGAAACTACATGGAACTTTTATGTGTTGTTTTTTTTTTTTTAAATAAGTGTGATAAATTTTATGGGATGCGGCTGATTGAGGAATAGTGACCCAGAAGACGGGAGTAGGAAGGGTACACCCAACACATCACAAAACAGTACAAGCAAACCCATCCACTCAGGGTGTCGATAATAAGGAAACGTAGGTGATGAGGTATCCATGTGATGAAAAAGCATGGTGGTGTGGTAACAACAGCCACCGGTGAAAACAACTTAGAATCCACTGAAGTGGTGCTCTGCACAATGAGATGCAAAGTATGCTACATGCTGAAGAATGCTCATGCAACAGGTGCCACTTGAACAGTGCCTCTCGTGGGAAAATTGTTCACTTGCCCAAGCGCCCGAGTACAAAGATAATGAAATCATGCAATGCAAAGGGTAAGGTACAACAGGGGGGAGAAGCCGATGTCGAAGACAAAGTGCTGAAGCCTATAGAATACCAAGAAGGGTAGGAACACCCCTCAACCTGGATGTAGATGCCGAAGAAGGAAGAGGAGCCTGATGTCGGTCTTCGTGTAGTGCCGAGAACCATAAGGAATGAAGAGGAGTAGAAAACATCCCAGCTGGAAGAACTAGATAGAAGTCACCGCCATGATAGCATCAAGAGAGATGCTACACGATCCGCCTCCAGAGGGGAAGCCTTCATACTGGTATAAGAGCAAAACTCCAAGGATGATGAAACCCTGAAGGAACGGCACACATCCCAAGTCTCCAGCCCAAGTAGGACTGAGCAAACCTGCATGTTAGCCCTACACTGAAAACAAAACCTGCAAAGGAGATCAAAGTCTGCAATCACAAAAGTCAGTAGTGAGATGCTCCAAAAACAAAACTAAACTAAAATGAAAAGCTAACTGAAGGAACAAGTGCAAAGATGCAAATGTGTATATATATGTGAGTAAATGCAACGGAAGACTTAAAATGTAGAGACAAAAATTGTATGGGCCCAGCTCTAAGAGTGCGAAAAATAAATGCTAGACTGACCTAGGGTATCCGAAAGGACCTAGAGACATGCTAGTCTAAAAAGGTTGCCACCATCGCGTACATCCAGTAGTAAGGCTTTGCCAAGGAAACGCCTGACGAGGTGGAAAGAAAGGTGAGATAGATTCATGAAGTGCAACGGGATCGGTACCTGTAGACCAATCAGCCAATCCTTCAAGAGTAGAGAAGGATGGCTGCTGAGGCTATCCGTGTGCCACATGTCCAGCAATCGCTGTGGGGGCTGGAGAAGCAGATGGAGCAGCAGTGGAAGGCGTAGCCCCACTGGACTGTAAAGTCGCAGCGGTCTGTTGAGGCTTTTTAGGTGGAAGACCTTGGGCCTTGGAGCGACACTCCTCATCCACATGGCCTGCTCTCTAGCAGTGTGCGCAAAACCGGTTTTTCTTAGGGAGTTGTTGCCAAATAGATCTTGATTCTTTGGTTCCATTGGAGGAAGAGGAGTCACCCTTTGATTGGCTTGCCTTCGCATCTAGCGAGTTCTTGCCAATGGTGGTTTTCCCTTCCGAAGAAAAAGCAACCAACTCCCTCTACTCTGAATAAGGTTGTGATGAGGATTTCTTGTGGACTTGATCATGCAACCTTGCATAACGCAAGAACTGGCACTCAAACTCGTAGAAGGTTGACAATTAAGGTTGGGAGATGATGTGTTGAATGAAATGGAAGTATTTTGCGGGCAACTTGATCAAGAAGAATGTAACCTGATCGTCATCTGACTTTGGAGAGCCAGTACCTTGCGTAACGCAAGAACTGGCACTCAAACTCGTAGAAGGTTGACAATCGAGGTTGGGAGATGATTGTTGAATGAAATGGAAGTATTTTGCGGGCAACTTGATCAAGAAGAATGTAACCTGATCGTCATCTGACTTTGGAGAGCCAGTAGTGGCGAACTCGGCTATAGTCAACCAGCTTGACTTTCAGATCATCCCCTTCCTTAAGAGAGAACTCTTGAAGCTCAAAGTCGAGATTGATGCGCCGAGTACGATCACGAGCCACATAGCGATCAAGAAGGTGACTCCAACGCTCGGACACGAGCGGGAGTGCTGCAACTGAGAGTGAAACTCAGGAAGCAATCCCTGCATCAGCTCAACATTGGTTGTAGCATTGCAGACTCTCCATTGACGGATGTAGTCAGGGTGAGCTAGTCGAGGGTCCAGCATAGGCTCTAGACCAATGACGAGGTCCCAAAGACCCTGAGACTCAAGCATTTGTTGCATGAAATTCGACCCGTTAAAATGTGTCTTATCCGTGAAGGCATTCTTGGCCATTGCAACAGGAGTAGTAGTGCTCAAAGATGGATAGTGTGAAAAAGTGTAGTGGGGATAGGATGGGGGAGTGGAATACACTTGGGAATGAGCCCCAGAGTGCCCACCAGGCATGCGGGTAGTGTGCAAGATGGATCCATAGGTAGGGATGGGCTGACTAGGCATAGGCATGGTAGCCACATGAGGAACCCAAGGAGGTGGGATGGGAACACTGGGAGCAAAAGATGGGAATTCCTACGTAGGTGTAACCCAAAGAGAGTGTGAAGACGCACCATAAGCTGAGGATAGAAACCCCTGCATACGAGTGGTCATGGGAGATGTGAAGCTGGGGATAGTGAGAGGGATGCCCATCACAGTCGATCCAGAAGTTATAGGTGTGCTCATTTACTGAAAGGTGGAGGCACTGTGTTAAAGGGTGGCATTCCCCTTAACGAAATACCATGGTGAAAAGAGGTAGAGAATGGGATGGAGAAGGAAAATGTGCTAGGAGCGGAGATGAAAGATCCAACCCCTAGGGTGTATGAAGCAGATGTGGAGTGTAATCCAAGATTTTGGAAAGATGATGAGAGATAATCAAGGTGTGATATAGAAGAGGGTGGGATGGGAGAAAAGTGAGAAGTGTGTGTGATATGCTCAAATGAAATAGAAGTATATGTACCTGAATTCCGTCTACTTCATGAGCCCCCTCTATTGAAGTTCGCATACGCAAAGCCATCCGGATCCTATACCTCAAAAGAAGAAACATACGAGGGTTTTGATTCATGCAACACAAAAGAATTATACAAACCTGACATTGGATCTCGCTGAGATTATGAAGATGGATTGCCAGACGTTCCGAATGCCGTATGTCCTCCATGATCGGAGAGGTAGCCAACCTTACCAACCAGTCTCGATGTGGTAGCAAAACTGGTAGGAGGGGTGTAAACATCACCGTACTTGTTGCGATAGTACGCCTCAAAGTCCTCCTCTGTCATGTTAGTGAAATCTGGTGAAGGTGGAGTGTCGTCCTCCTCACCGAGTCTATAATGCCGTCTTAGAGCCTCCAATGATGGAGAAGCCTGATAAGACATCATAGGAACTAGAGAAGAAGGTGTCTGGGACATTGTGATTCGGTTACGAGTCGTATTGTGTTTTTCGCACAAAGACTAGCTCTCAACAATATCCGCAAGATACTCTTTACAAGAGCACCAGCTCTGATACCATGTTAAGAAGACTGCTAGGGTTTGCACTGAGGACACACAGAGTGTACGACCACGACAAAAACACAAAGACACAAACACAGACACAGAGGGAAAAACTCAAACCCTAAACGCAAAACTCAAAACTCAAACACAAAAACTAAAACACAAACAGAAGAAGAGAGAGAGGGAACACAACTGTGAAGTGAATGAATACTGTAAATGAATGTAAGAGTGTACAGTGTGCTCAAGGGCAGAGCAATGTTGGAGTGTGACATCCACCGAAGACGGATCCCAAGTCTGTGACTACCAGTCCGAGTGTAGGAGTGCTGAATAGTGAATGGCAACAAGCTGGTCACCAAAACGCAGCAATCTAGAGGCTGGAAACTCGTAAACGCAGCAGTGTACCACCGATCGGGGGCTGAAAGCCGTGCACACTCGGCTATAAACAACAGGCTGAAATAGTGTCTGAGAGTATCGGGCCTGCAATGCTGAAAACGCAGACTAACTGACCCTAGAGATGATGGACAGCAGGCTGAACAGCAGTCTGGGACAATTTGGAGCAGTCGCCAACAAACTGAGAGCTATCGCCTCTATAGCAATGGACAGGCTGAAGATGATGTGGCTACAGTCAATGATAGCTGGACAACAGATGGAGGCGGGCTGTAGGCTGAAAACTGGGCGCCAACAACAGTAGAGGGTGTGTGGGCTGGTGTAACCTGCAAAACAAGGATGATTGTTGAATGGGAGCAGCCTATTTATTTATTGTTGAATGGGGGCTGAAGATAATGTGGCTGCAATCAATGATGGCTGGACAGCAGATGGAGGCGGGCTGTAGGCTGGAAACTGGGCGCCAACAACAGCAGAGGGTGTGTGGGCTAGTGTAACCTCCAAAACAAGGATGATTGCTGAATGAGGGCAGCTTGTTTATTTATAGATGTGGAAGGGCGCCCCAAAAATTAGGGTTTCCACTAAACTTTCTCGAACAGCTCCCCGTTTTAGGGTTTCCACTGAACTCTCTTGAACCGCTCCCCGTTTTAGGGTTTTACTCTAAAAGAGCATTTTTAGTGTGTTTTGGGACTGTTTAAGAGGCTAATCAGCAAGTAATGCATATTTTAGCTCAACAAATGGAACCTTTTCTCTCCATCTTGGGACCTTCTTGGGCCTGAGAGGATGTGTCGTCTAGGGTGCAAGAGCATTCTAGCTATCTTCATTAGTGAGTCTTTTGTTTATTTACTAATTATATCATTATGTGTAAGTTAGTTAATGTTTACTTCTCTTTAGATTATTTCCAAAGGCCAGTTTCAATTTGCCTAACATTTCTTGATACCTTTTTCTTTTCAAAGAAAAGAAACTTCTATCAATAATATCTTAGGAAAACCTTACCTCAAGGAAAAATAAAACACACAAAATAAGCCCTACAAAGGATTATAATATATATCAAAAATACAAGGATTTAGTAAACCACCAATTAGGAGGGCTTTTAATGCCAAACCATAAGAGAATCGAAGTGGAAGAAGTGTCAAAGTTCCAAGTGTGAATATAAGCATCTCTCCTTCTTATATACTAAAGGTCATCTTGCAATCTCTCCCATCTCCCATGAAGCATGTGGATAATCTTTGTCCAAGTACTAGAGTCTATAGTAGACATATCCTACAAGTCAATGGCATGACTACATCTCACAATCCAAAGAAAACAAGCAATAATGTTGGCCATCAATGTGCACCCATGGCAATGCCTCTAGTCCATTGTCTACAAGACGTTAACATTAGGAAACATACTCAAGTGCTAACCATCAATGAGAGAGTGACTCTTTGATGGTGGCTGGTGCTAGCTAGTGAAGGCCAAATAAAACAAGCATCCAAGTTCTGATGATAAAAACAACAAATCAGACCTCAAATCCCCTCCTAAATCTCCAACCCTAAGATCCAATGCATTTTGCACTACCATAGCTCTCTAATTACAAGTATAATGGACTCTAATCTCCATAGCAATAGCTTTGTGCATAGCTCCTTACCTAGAATAATACCCTTGATAATGAGCTTCACAAATAAAGCTCTATTTTGGCAATTTGGTCATTAATCACCAAAATCACCTCCTAGATTTAGGTGGACTGATGGCATCCCATACTACCTTTGCACTTGTTAGGCTCCCATCTCCTTCTCCTAACAAAATGAAACTTTGGATGAGGCAATTCACCTAGCCAATACATAACCTAGAGAAGGCCCCACAACAAGTGATATACCACATGGTCACGAGAAGAATCCAAGTTGCAACCCACTACTCTCCTTGCTAAAGAAAGTTTCATAGTTATCCAACAAAAGAACTTGAGTCTAATATTCAAAAGAAGAGTTTTGGCTATTGCTCCAATCACGTAACCCTTTTCTAGTTTTGAAAGTCCTACCAAAACTAGTGCCAATCAATTGATCCAAGAGAACTTGACCTTGATGATGAGTCTACTAGGTCCCTCCTAGAATTAGGTGCCCTAGAATCCACACACGAGCCGAAATACCCATCCTTGTTCTTGCAATGCTGGTCTAGACCATGTTGATTAGACCCAGCCCATCTCTTGCCAATGATCATCAATAGTAATTCAATTTTGGTGACGCAATACAAACACACCGCAGGTCAAGCAAGTGTGAGTTTAAGCCACTACAAAAGTTGGCTGGTTGAAATTTTTCATGATTGGCTATGTGATCGAAAAGTAAATTCAAAAAACTCAGCCTGTGATTATACTTATCATTTGGTCTTGTAGACCGCTTTGGCCCATTAAGCAACAAGATGTTTCTTTCTTTACATTGACACAGCTTTCTTTCTTTCTTTCTCGAGCAATGGAGGATAGAAAAATACTCAAAGCCAGTCCAGATATCAGACTGACCTGGTAAGCTCTCCTGCGATAGCAAGGTGGCTTCCACAGTACAATGCATCTGTTGATCATTTCCACAAACATTAACTTCGTTTATGGACAGAAGTGATCACATAACGTGCATACTGGACTGAGGAAGCTCCATGGCGTTACCCCTTGGAGTCAAAGGTTGGAGCAAAGTGCCGGGGGCCTAATGAGATAGAGGCACTGCCTGCTGCCATGGTGCTAGAACTGCTATTCCCCGCATATACGTGATACCGTCGTATAGTTCCGTTTGTAGCTGCTATTCCCCGCATATACGTGCTAGCGTCGATGTATTGTATATAACTGGCTGTAGTTCCTTTTTGTTTATTTTGGAACACTCCCGTTTAGTAGCTTCTAACCTAAGTAACAAGGTAAGTAAATCTATTCTTCTATTTCTATTCTATATCTTCTTCTTTCATCTTCTATACATATTATTCAAAGGTTTCTCCTCTTCCTCACCTCATTGACAAACTATTATGTGGTGAGGTGGAAGGTGGAGAGAGAGAGGAGGGAGAGAGCAAGAGCAACAAGTGAGTGCCTCGAACTCACGCCCACCTTGATTCTCAAACTCAAAGCACCCTCGCACTCAACACATGAATGCCTCCCTCAAACTGAGTACTTTCTTTCTCTGCCATGAACTATATCAAGACTATATATGGAGGCCTATTCGATGAGTCTCACTTCTTAGTTTGTTGCGTGTTTTGACTTCTCTCTGTTTCTCTCTTTTTAGAGGTGCATTGTCTCACCATCACACCCACCTCCAACCATGCCGCCACTTGCCTTTTGCAATCTCCTGTCTATGCCTCCCATTGCTCTCTCTCTCTCTCTTTCTCTCTCTCTCTCTCTCAGCTAGCAAGCTAGCACTAGCCAAATGTAGCAGTAAAAAGGCTAGGTGAGTGGCATGGGCATGGCTCTCTCTCTCTCTCTCTCTCTCTCTCTCTCTCTCTCTCTCTCTCTCTCTCTCTCTCTCTCTCTCTCTCTCTCTCTCTCTCTCTCTCTCTCTCTCTCTCTCTCTCTCTCTGTGTGTGTGTGTGTGTGTGTGTGTGTGTGTGTGTGTGTGTGTGTGTGTGTGTGTGTGCAAGTTAGCACTGGCCAAATGTAGCGAACAGAAGGCTCTAGTTGGGTGAGTGGTGTGGGCATGGTGAGTAGGGAAGGTGTTGGCAAAGGCAAGATGCAAGTAGTCACCGTCCTGTAAGAGCAAATGCTATAGCAAGATGTATGGTTATCCCCATTTGCACTAGTGGTGGCCAAGAATAGCAATAGGAAGAGAACCAATGATTTCCTCATAGTGTGTTCAATTGTTGCTTCATTCAATGGTCTACTCACAATTACAATAGTAGTGGGAGCATGGATACCTACGCACGTGAGAGAGAGAGAGAGAGAATCCTACTCCCCTTTTTCCCACCATCAATGCTAGCACGAGGATAGAGATAAACAAGAGAGAGAGAGAGAGAGAGAGAGAGAGAGAGAGAGAACACCCCTCCCCCAAGGTTGGATTATTAATCAATAATTATAATTATAATAACATATTTGATTATAGTTATTATAATTTTAGTTTATTAATCAAGTATTATAATCTATTAGTAATAACAAATTATTATTATTAGTTGGATTAACCACCTGAGAGGTTGTCAAGGATTACAATCGTTGGCTGTATTAACGGAGCCACAAGTGAGCATGGTAGTTAGTGAACTACATTTACATCGTCATTATCTTTTGCTCACCTAGCTTTGCTATTGACCCCTTCATGGGCTCTTAGGTCCTCAATCTTGATTATTAAACCAAAGACCCCTTCAAGTTTCGCTCCATGGGCCTCATCCCCACCCCCTTCACCTTCACCAACCTCTTCTAAATTACTAGCCTTGCTACTTGCACCAATAAATCCTTGATGAGTGCATGAGGAGGAGGTCACAAGCATCACATAAGAGGGCATCCAAAATGTCCAAGCATAAGCACTCATTTATTAGGTAAGATACACGTTGTGATGAACAGTAACAATTTTTGAATCCTTAGGAATCTTTGAGGTATGGGATATCCCATTTATCATTATCCACCAAAAGGGATTATTTTAATTCTTATAACTCATATATCAAGGTAGCTTTTAGGGAGCCAAAAAATGTAAGTCCTCATAATACTTTATGATCATGATTAATAAGAGGATGGTGTCTCGTTTTGCTATATGTATAACTTATAAAGCAATGAGGCTAAATAATTAATGGATTTTGCTTCAAAAGGTTTACAAATGTTGCAAAATTAAGCAACTTTTGAACATATGAATCTATTGATGGCTGTATGTAAAAAATTTCATGCTAATGTTCATAATGATTTTAAAAGAAACAAAATCATACTTGTGCTCATTGACAAATATGACATACATTATTTCAATGTAGTGTAATCTTCACCAAATGGGTCACTCACACCTGAAAGTCACCTTATAATACTAAATCCCTTTTCAACTCTACTCCAATAGGCACATATTGGAACATGGCCCCTTAGATGCACATGGGAAGTTATTGGTCATCAATCATTAACCCGCCTAGCATGGTTGCCAACTCCTTGATATGCACAGCCTTGCAAAGTTGCAAACTTTAAGAAAGTTGCAAAGTTGCAAAGTTGCCTAGTATGTTGGAAAGGTCCTGGGAGAGTAGCCTTCTACTCTTAACATCAAGCAAGGTCTTGGTTGGCAGACATGGCCAAACATTGTGTTCAAGATGTTCAAATGGTTGGAGGTTTTCACAAGGTGAAAGATGAAATGGTTTTTTGTCCTAGATATTACTCTCTATTTTGAACCCAAACTTTTAATTATAATTTATTAATTAGTTAAAAAATATAACAAGTTATTTATTTTTAATCTCTTTAAAAATATAAACTATATATTTATATTTTAAAGTTTTATCTGTATTCTTTTACTCTCTCCCTAAACTTTTAAGTAGTTCTTAATTTTAATTTAGGATATTTTTAATAGTGTATTACATTTTTAATTATATAATTTATATTTTGTTGGCTATCATCTCTATATGTACTCCATTTTATTTTTCAAATAAAAAAGAAAAGCAAATGTGTTAATTGCAAGAAGTTTAACTTAAACACAAAGAAATCTTCAGCCTACACAAAAGCATTGGGGTTTATCACAATTGGTTTCTTTGTGACTCAACTACCTATGAACCCTCTTGCCACATGAAATACGTCTTCAACCCCTAATGCAAAGCATCAGGAGAATACCAATGTAAAGCACCAAGAGAATCTAAGCACGAAGTGCCTAGTATTGTATTATTTAGAGCTTTCCCTTGGGGATCCCGAACCAACCAAAAGGCTCATAAGCCTATGTGGCACAAGGAGAAGAAGTATCGTATTCAATAAATAAAGAGGTATTTTTCTTGAACGGTGAGTAGGGGTCATATTTACTTTCTACCATCTCTCTCTCTCTCTCTCTCTCTCTCTCTCTCTCTCTCTCTCTCTCTCTCTCTCTCTCTCTCTCTCTCTCTCTCTCTCTCTCTCTCTCTCTCTCTCTCTCTCCACATGTTGAGGCCAAAGATGGATGGGGTATGTGAGAGTGGTTGAGCAAGGTCAAAGAAGAAGGCTAAGGCTAAGAAGTCGTAAGGGGAGATGAATAGGGATTAGGCAAGGGTAACATCCAAGCTTTCTCTTGCTCACACAGACACACACACACACACAATCTCTCTCTCTCTATCATAGCAAGCTAGCACTAGTCAAATGCAATGAGTAGAAGGCTAGGTGAGTGGCGAGGGCATGGTGCAAGCTCTGTGTGTGTGTGTGTGTGTGTGTGTGTGTGTGTGTGTGTGTGTGTGTGTGTGTGTGTGTGTGTGTGTGTGTGTGTGTGTGTGTGTGTGTGTGTGTGTGTGTGTGTGTGTGTGTGTGTGTGTGTGTGTGTGTGTGTGTGTGTGTGTGTGTGTGTGTGTGTGTGTGTGTGTGTGTGTGTGTGTGTGTGTGTGTGTGTGTGTGTGTGTGTGTGTGTGTGTGTGTGTGTGTGGCGCGCGCGCATGCACACTTGCATGCAAGTTAGCACCACCCAAATGTAGCGAGTAGAAGGCTATATGACTTGCACCACCCAAATGTAGCGAGTAGAAGGCTATATGAGAGTGAGTGGCTTGGGCATGGCAAGTAGGTGAGGTGTTGGTAAAGGTGCAAGCAAAGGCAAGATGCAAGTGGTTGCCATCCAACAAGAGTAAATGCATAGCAGGATGTGCTTTGCGAGAGAGAGAGAGAGAGAGAGAGAGAGAGAGAGAGAGAGAGCACACAACCCTTCCCCATGATTAAATTATTAATCAATAATTATAATTATAATAACATAGTTAGTTGTAGTTATTATAAGTATAGTCTATTAATGAATTATTATAATCTATTAGTAATAGCAAATTACTATTATTAGTTGGATTAGCCACCTAAGAGGTTGTCAAGGATTAAGAGGTTATCAAGGATGACAACCGTTAGCTATATTAATGGAGCCACAAGTGAGCATGGTAGTGAGAATGAACTACATTTACATCGTCGCGAACTTTTGCTTGCCCAATACTGACCCCTTCATGGGTTCCTAGGTCCTCAAACTTAATCATTAGATCAAAGACCCCTTCAAATATTGCTCCATGGACCTCACCCGCGCCCCCTTAACCTTCACCAACCTCTTCTAAGCCTTGCCACATGCACCAATGAATCCTCAATGAGTGCATGAGAAGGAGGTTGCACGCATCACAATAAGAGGGCATCCAAAATGTCCAAGCATAAGCATTCACTTATTGGGTAAGGTGCACATTGTGATGAGCAGTAACAATCTTTTAAATCCTTAGGAATCTTTGAGAAATGGGATATCCCATTTATCATTATCCACCAAAAGGAATTGTTTTAATGCTTACAACGTATATATCAGGGTAGTTTTTAGGGTGCCAAAAAACCTAAGTCCCCATAACACTTTATGGTTATGATTAAGAAGAGGATGGTGGCTCATTTTGCTATATGTATAACTTATAAAGTAATGAGCCTAAATAATTAATGAATATTACCTCAAAAGATGTAAAAATGTAGCAAAACTAAGCAACTTTTGAGCATATGAAAACTTTGATGGCTATATGTAAAAGATTTCATGTTAATATTTGGAATGATTTTAAAAGAAACAAAAACATACATGTGCTCATTGACAAATATGACATGCATTGTTTCAACATAGCTTAATCTTCACAAAATGGATCACTCACACCTAGAAGTCACCTTATAATACCAAATCCCTTTTCAACTCCACTTCAATAGGCACATATTGGAACATGGCCCCTTGGTTGCACATGGGAAGCTATTGGCCATCAATCATTAACCCACCTAGCATGGCTGACAACTCCTCAATATGCATGGCCTTGCAATGTTGCATACATTAAGCAAATAGTAGTTGGTTGGAAAGGTCTTGGATAGTAGCCTTCTACTCTTAACATCAACCAAGGTCCTTGTTAGAAAACATGGCCAAACATCGTGTTTAAGATGTTAAAATGGCTGGAGGTTTTCACAAGATGAAAGATGAAATAGTTTTTAATCCTCAATATTAATCTCTATTTTGAACCTAGCTTTTTAATTATAATTGATTAATTAGTTAATCAATATAGCTATTAATAAGTTATTTATTATTTTTAATCTCTTTAAATATATGAACTATATATTTATATTTTAACGTTTTGTTTGTACTCTCTTACTCTCTCTCGAAACTTTTAAGCGATTATTAATTTTAATTTAGGTCATTCTTAATAGTATATTTATTTATTTATTTATTTTATATTTTATTAGCTACCATATCTATATGTACTCCTTTTTATTTTTTGCATAAAGCAAGGATAGCAAATGTGTTATTTGAAAGAAGTTTTACTTAAATATAAGGAAATCTTCAACTCACACAAAAGTGTTGGAGTCTATCACAATTGGTTTCTTTGTGACTCAACCACTTATGAACCCTCTTATTGTTGCAATTCAGAGTTGAAGGCTTGAGAGAGTGTGCGCAAGAGGGAGAGAGAGAGCTCAAGTACAAGACAAGAACTTGTTTAGTTAGTTGCTCAAAGTACAACTAGTACACTCTCGTCTACCTTGAGTGTGTACTATAGCCACTAGAGGAGTTAGGGTTAGGGTCTCCTGTGTCCTCCAACCCTTTTACACCTAGCTACACTTATCCTCTCTAATGTAGGGAGAGTTCATATGCTTATCTTTCAACACGACCCCTCAATGCCATGTGGCATTGGATACAAACATAATACGATGCCTCCCCTTAATTCTCAATGAGATGCCTTTATAAATCAGGCTACTAGAAAAGGTTATAGGTAGAGAGTGTTACAAGACTCAAAAGAGTCAGTCACCTGTGGATTGGGAGGCAAAGTTGACATCCAATTCCTTAGGTACTTCTAGAACACCATGACACTTATTACTGGTGATATGTTCGGTCTTTTTGCATTTATTGCACTTCATTTTGTCAAGATATTTCTTCTAGTAGTTGCTCATAATATGCCCCTTTTTGTGACAGAAGGAGCACTTAGTAGAAGTTGTATGAACTAACACTTGCTCATGGGAAGTAAATGCTGAAGACCTTTCAATATGGTTTCTCTTCTCTTCATCTAGGCATGATTGGATGATACTTGCTAAAGTTGGGTTCGGGATATTAGTTAGGGTAGCCACAAGGGTTGGAAAAACCTTCTTCACAGACTTTAGCAGGATGGCAATGGCATCTTCATCATGGATAGGTGCTTGAATGGAGGCAAGTTGTGCCATAAGCCCCTTCATATGTGAAATGAACTTGCTTAGATCTTCTCCCTGTTTGTATTCCAAGCTAGAAAACTCAATCTCAATAAATATCTTGGAGTTCTTCCCTGTGGCATCGTAGAGCCTTTTGAGCTCATCCCATTTTTCTTTTGCAGTTAAGAGCTAGTCAATGTGATGAATTAAGGATTCATCTAAATGAAGCATGATGATGGCCTGAGCTCGTTCATCATCTTCTACATCAAGGGGATTAGATGGGTCAATTACTTTGGTTCCTTTTATGAAGGGCTAATATCCTCTTTCCATCATTCTGTATTTAATCAAAACTTTCCAAGGATGGAAATCTTTTCCATTAAATTTTCAAACTTGAGGACGGACATCAACATATGTTGTGGCCATTGGGAAGGTCTTACCACTTGTTAGAACAAGGGCAATGTCTAGTCCCTTACAACCTTACCACTGAATGCGGAAGTAAATCAAACAATTGATATCAAAGTTGTAATGAGGAAAAAGGCTGAAAATCATACATATGTAATATTTCAAAATATGACTTGGGTGGTCCTTTCTTATGTGCAGTCTTCTTCCGAGGTTTAATGGCCTTTTTAGGCTTCAATGATGTGAACCTAGACTGGACTTTGGGCTCCTCCTTGTGGTATGGCTTAGTGGACGACCCTTGTGTTGGACAAGGATGGTCTATGATTTCAATGCTTGTTGGTGATGATTTCGAGGAGAGTATAATGACACTCATCCCTCTGATTTCATTTACCAGTGTACTTGAAAAAAATCACACAAGATATGCAATATAAGTTTAGGGTATGATGGTCTATGTGTTTATAATTGTACACATAGCCTTACAACATGAAGTAAAGTACTCCATTGTTTTAATTTTCTGATGAAAAACATTCAAATTTTGTAAGTACCAGCTGCAATACTAATTGAGCAATGTGCCTTAGTACTTACAAGCACTCATCTATAGCTCATGTTGCTAGAGATGGTAGATGTCGGTCTTGATAAGCTTGATGATGACCTTCCAAGTACAATAACCTCTGAGATAAGGTTTCCAGATTAGTAATTGACTCAGACAGAGTTGACTTAGCGATTAAAATCAATGTTAATGATCAAACATTGAAAATTTTGAAAGTTGAAGAAGCTTGAAGCTTCTTGGCTATGGCTGCCTGAAAACTAATAGTTAGGGTTTGGTTGATTTCAGCCAACGCAGTAAGAATTTTAGCAAACCCTCTTAGAGGGAGATAGCTCACTGGTGGAGCTTTAAAAGCCCTATGGTGGCCAAGGAGATTGCGCTGCCTGCTACTGCCCACA